>NC_061486.1:2159219-2386719 GCF_022539355.2 Hippoglossus stenolepis | reverse complement strand
GTGAATTCAGTCTGCTGTTACAACTTCCACCACAACAGGCGTGAAGGGTGTGAGAGCACTGTGTGTGTGTGTGTGTGTGTGTGTGTGTGTGTGTGTAGTAGTAACTCTATGGTGATAATGGATAATGCATATTTTACACTCAAACAAAAAAATAAGAAAAGTGTAAAAAAACTACAACAAGGCCTGTGAAATAAAAAGGTAACACAACATTTGTAATAATCTCTGTTCCCATGTTGTGTTGTGTCTGTGCAGATGGAGGCGGAGGGACGTCTTCAGTGTTTCCAGTTGACTGTGGCGTCCTTGGTTGTTAATGAGGATTGTGTCGACTCAGCTTCTCACTGGACTCAGCACATGCAGGTTGTTTTGCAGCTGTTCTGGGGACAGACCCATCAGTGCTGCTGTGCTCCAGGGAATACTATGACCATCCCTTAATAGTGTAGCAACATCCTTTGTGTGTGTGCATAGTTGTGTAACTGTATCTCAATCTGTGTGTGTGTGTATAATCAGATTTGTAAACGTGTAAGTATCTGTAAATGTGTACTGAGATTTGTTCAGGTGCAGACAAAGATCCAATTTTCATATTTGTCTTCACCTGTACAAATATCTCATTGAAAACAGTTTTTAAACTTCAAAAGATCGAGGTGCATGATTTTCATGTTTGAGCAGATTCAGGTTTTCCTCTCATCTCCGTCGTGATGACGCATTCATTTAGCCTCAGATCCAAGATGGACCCTGAAACCCCACGAGCTCGCTCCAGTAACACTTGGAAGACATGCTGTTGCTATGACAACGAGAAAGATGAGTATACAGGGCAGCACCGTCGAGCTGCAGCGAGAAACTGGTGGTTTGTCTGTTGCTGCAAGGGCACAGACCTGGATCCTGCAGTCCTGAAGTCTCTCTGCTATTTATAGGATGTACTGTCTCACACACACACACACACACACACACACACACACACACACTGTTCTTGTTAAGACACTGCATTGACTTGTGGACATCCAATCCCACACTCTGACCTCCACCAGGCGTTGGTCCACATGAGGTGTACTGGGGTTCACTGGGTGATCTGTTGTGCACGTCTACCTTGTGGAGGCACTGGTACAAGGTTGGCGTGCACACTGTTAAAGGTCTCATTGAGAATATAAACGTGAACAAAATGGATAAAGACAAAAACACTGCTGGCTTCCTGCACTAAGAACTTTCCGAGAGGAGTCGGTAGTTTGTTGTTGCACATAATAAAAATCCAGAAGAAAAGAAAAGACAGATCCTGTTCAGGAACCTTCTCTCTGCTCGATGGTTGAGACGTGCTCAGACAGGATCTGTCATGTGCAGAGAGATTATTGATAAAAAATGACTGATTCAAACTCATGAATCTTTGTCTTTACTGTCACTACAGATTAAGTAATGAATGTCTGTAAAAAGCCAAGTTTATTTTCAGTTTAGACCAAAGTGCTGGAGGCTCCACCCACAGACAACCAGACGTCTGTGGCTGCTTGTGTTAAAACAAGCAGCCACAGACAGACACTGACGAACAACCCCCCCCGAACACAGATCAGCTGACGTGAGCACAAGTTTACAGCCAAATTAATATTTAGTGTTTTTATGATGAGAGGAGCATCCATGCAGAGGTTTTAATGTCATATTTGCATTTTAATCTCCGGTCAAAAGAAAACGTTTCACCGTAAACAAACTGAACTTGTGTATTTTAATGACCTCGGCCCAGGAAGCTGCTTTTGTCCCTTTGTTTGTTGGTTTGTTTCTGAGCAACATGACGCAAAAGCCACTGAACGGATTTCCACAGAACTTGGTGGAAGGTGAGGGACGGGTCGGGGAAGAGCTCATTCCATTTTGGTGCAGACGCAGGAGTTTCTTTCACTTTCTTTCTTTCATTTTTTCCCAGGGAACAATTCGTGGATCTTGATAAAACAAATCATATTCAGGGAACTGAATTTAATAACTGTGTGAACTTTGGTGCAGCTTGTTTGAATTTGAAGGGACTGTTGGACGTTGGTGGAGGTTTGAGCTCTAACTGAGTGATGTTCTATTTGTTTCTTTAACCAGAAATAACCACAGAATACATTTCAACACGTCGATAGCAGGCAGCTGAAATCTGTACTTCAGTTTCTTTTCTTAATTGAACAATAAACCAGGAATCTGAACAAAGACTTCATGTCCCAATCAGTCTGAACAAAATCCAACTGTAAATGTTTAATTTAGTCAAAGGGAATAAATCTAGATGTTGACACAGATGCACACGTGTCAGATCCTCTGTTCCAAACACTTGTTGAGGTTGTGGGAGCTCAGATCGATCAAGAAAATAAAAACCCTACGTCAGCAACGACAACTCAGGATGTACTGTGGGTTTATTGTATGTGCAAATTCTTGCAAGAGGCAATTCCGGTGCAACAGGAATGGAGCCCAAGACACAGCAAACTGCATATGATGCTACACCAGTAGTGGGTTTGTGTTAGTTTGTTGTGTGCGTGCATGTACAGTACGTGTAAGCCTTTTCATGTTCGGAATGTGCAACAGTGTGTGTGTGATCGTGAGCCTTGATGCTGTTTGTCCACATGATGTTTGTCAGCAGAATTATTTGGACAGTGAGCGGAGACGTGGAGCGAGCCACCGCTCTGAGGATCGACTCCTGACCCCAAGATACTCTCGTCTCCATCCACGGATTTAAACCTTCTCACTTTCAGGGACAAACTGGAGAAACTCTATCACACGAAATAAAAACACTTTGACATCTTCAAATTCCCTAAAACAGCAGACATTCAACTTTTAACTGTGGTTTTTATGTACAATAGAAGGATCTTCATATATTAATATTCTTCATCTTCACGGCTTTTTCTTCACTTACTCGTTGTCAAGTCATTATTTCCATACACATTTGTCCTTTTTGTATTTATAGAGTATTTTCAGTATTTACAGTATAAATTACTACACAGTCTTGTGATAAAATAAATAACTTAAATACAATGGCCGTGGCTTTTGCAGTGTCTTTTGCATTAAGGAGAAAAGGGAGGGATGGGACGAAGGCGAGGCTGAAGAACAGAGGCTGAAGGACAGAGGCTGAAGAACAGAGGCTGAAGGACAGAGGCTGAAGAACAGAGGCTGAGGAACAGAGGCTGAAGAACAGAGGCTGAAGAACAGAGGCTGCAGAACAGAGGCTGAAGAACAGAGGCTGAAGAACAGAGGCTGAAGAACAGAGGCTGAAGAACAGAGGCTGAAGAACAGGGGCTGAAGAACAGAGGCTGAAGAACAGAGGCTGAGGAACAGAGGCTGAAGAACAGAGGCTGAAGTACAGAGGCTGAGGAACAGAGGCGGAAGAACAGAGGCTGAAGAACAGAGGCTGAAGAACAGATGAAGACTTCGCTCCTCGTTCCTTCAGGGTTACGAGCTGAGAGGCGAGTCGGTTTGTTGGACGCAGTCTTTCTGCAGAGCATCAGGGAGGAGGGAGGTGACGGCAGAGGGAAAAAACTTTATTCCCACTGTGGCGTGAGTTGGGAAACTCTCCCTGAGGACAGAGCACAGTGCTCATAAAAACATCAGGATTTCTTACTACAAATGTTAAGGAATCAATGCTGCACTGTGAAATCAAAAGTTCCATCACGTCAAATAATGTTTCCGGTATTTAGATGTTTATTAAAATCATTAAAATCTGGCTGATGAAACTGACCTAACTAAATATACTTTAGCTTTTTTAAATAGTGTTATAATTGCTAAGACAGAAGTGAAGAATAGCTTGATGATACACAAACTAATAGTGACGGAGGACAGTGAATCTGTGGATCTAAATTTAAAATAAATACATTCTACAGCCAAAAGTATGTGGATGTGTTCACATTGTTCTTCACTGGATCGAAGCGGCTTCAAGGTTTAAGAGGTGTCCACACACTTTTGTCCATGTTGTGTACATGTCCACAAACCCTGAGTAAAGCTAATTGCTAACTAGCTGACGCTCTATATTCAAGTATTTGTTCTTGTTCTTGTTAACTTTGTAACAAGTGTCACGTTTATCTGCTTTCAGAAGAATTTCCCAACAAACCACCACAGCTGTGAGAGTGAAGTTATCAGGAAACTGAGCCCGACCAATGAAATATATTGAAATATATGTGTTTGCCAAAATGAACAAAGCAGAAAAGATGTGCATTTATGTTTATGTTTTATGGAAATAATTACATGTTTATTTTCTTAATAGAAGTTCTACATATTTGGTTGGATTTGTGTTTTCTTTATTTATAGTTGCTTATAATAAAGTTTATTTATTTGTCATGACTTTTGATTATGACCTCTTATGACCAATTTGTTTTTGATATATATATATATATATTCGCCGTTATAACGATATCGGAAATGTTTTACTCCCTATGATTTATGATTTTAAATGACTTTAAAGGTGCTGTATAAATGAAGTTATTATTGTTATCAGCATCGGCCACAAAAAATCCATATGGGTCGGGCTCTGACAGATTTTGGGTCATGGGAAGCAAAGAGAGTTACAGTGAAGGTTTAATACTAAAGTGTGTCGGGCACGGTCTGACATGTTGGAGGAGGAGTGGAGAGAAGCGTCGGAAAGAAAAGAAGAGGGCTGAGAACGAGGGAGGAGGTGGAGGGAGGGGTGAGTGCAAAGCTTCTCCTCCAGCTATACCACGGTGCCGCTCGGAGAGTTCCCGTTCTGTGCTGTCAGGTTCTGAAGGAGAGACAAAGAGACAGAACATGAGGGAACGTTAGAGACGAGGGACAATCAAGAAAATCTAAACTTCACTTTCAAGTGCAGGAAGATAAGAAGCCATTGTTGCTGCGGAGAGGAGAAGAGATATCATCTCCAGCTGTTGAGTCATTTATTGAACTTCCAAAGTCTGAAGAAGCAAAAACTCGACTCAAAATAACTTTAGTACTGACCTGCACTGATTTACTGAGGAGGCAGCGGATTCAACTAACGTCTAACAAGAAGTAGGCTAATTACAATTTGATATTAAATGTCCTGGAAGAAGTAAAACCACAGAGGAGAGAAGTGGAAGGACCCAGTTTAAGAGTGGAATTCATCACTTATTTTAATATGAGATTTTTTGGCATCATCCCATTTGAACTTGTTAAAAATCTTTTAATAATAAATAATGATGTCTTTGTTAATCCAATGACTTTCTAATGAAAGACTGGACTGCAGACGTACCGCCTTCCCCGGCCGGGCCCAGGTGCAGATGAGACCCTCTTGGCAGGCGGTGATGATGCAGTCGTCCATGAACACCAGGACCGTCAGCCTCTCGTGTGCGATCTTCTTGCACACCAGCGGCTCCAGCAG
Organism: Hippoglossus stenolepis; assembly: GCF_022539355.2. Taxonomy (NCBI): domain Eukaryota; kingdom Metazoa; phylum Chordata; class Actinopteri; order Pleuronectiformes; family Pleuronectidae; genus Hippoglossus; species Hippoglossus stenolepis. Next base: position 2,381,414 of record NC_061486.1, on the reverse strand, counting down.
CGGCACCTCGTGCATGCGTGGGCACAGCGTGGTGCCCAGGACCTTAGCAGCGTCCAGCCGATTGCTTCTCGGCGCCACATTGATCTTGTCGTTGCTTTTGCTAATGTTGCCCAGGCTGTGGTAACGCTTGTGCTCCTTCTCCACGCCTCCGCTGCTCCCTGACTTGTCCGACTTGCGCTCCTGGAGCGACAGCGTGGCAAAGCGGCCGATACTGAACGGGGTGCTGTTTCCTCCGCCGCTGCTCCCTCCCCCTCCTCCACCTCCCCCACTGCCCTCCGAGGCCCCCTGACCCTTGGAGGTGTTTGCCACCGCGGGGTGGGGCAGAGAGTTGGAGCGTGAGAGGGAGCGGGGGAGCGGTAAGGGCAGTGTTGGTGGGTTGGCTGTGCCAGTGTTGGTGTTAGGTGGGTGATGGTGCCCCTCAACCCCTCCACTTCCTCCCCCACCTGAGGTGCTGTTGACCACCCCGCTGCCAGAGTTGGATAGCGAGGGTCCGAAAGTGTTAGTGAATGCGCGGGACAGCGGCAAGCGTGGGTACAACACGTCATCCGTCAGGTCCCACAGACAGAACTGGGTGTCCTGCCCCACTGAGCCAAACCGGTACGTGACCGACGGCGTACCTCCACCTTTAGAGCTGTGCCGAGAAAGACGCGACAACGTGCTGCTTGTTCGGACCCGGCCAAAGTGCATGGTGTTGTTTGGCGCCCCCTGGTGGAGGTCCTCCTCACTGCCGCTAAGCTCCATCGGCTCATCATCTTCCAGGGAGGTTGTGAAGGGGTCAAAAGCCACCACGTTCACCCAAGACTTGTGGCCGTGCCCCCTTGCTACCACACGGCTTTCTGCAAATGACCAGACGGTAACCAGGTCATCCTCTCCGCCTGTGGCGAGGTATTTCCCATCTGGACTCCACGACACGCACAGCAGCCCCCCAAAGTAACTCTTCATCACCCCCTGCAGCTCCATCGAGTCAAAGTGGAAGACGCGCAGGCAGCCGTCCTGGCCCACACACGCCACATGGACGCCATCCGGGGAGAAAGCAAACTCATTGAGGCCCCCTTCGCCCACGGCCCATCGCAACAGCGGGTTGCGCGGCGTCTTGGTTTTGCAGGCGTAGACGGCGAAGCCTTCTCCCTGCCGCAGCAGAGAGTACTGGGGGGCTGTGGTGCCGCATGGGTGGTCCACGTTGTAGAGGTAGAGGTGGCCACTGGCATGGGAGGCCAGGAACAGGTTCTCGGACTTGGGAAGCCATTTTAGACACGTCACCTTGGATTTGTCTATCAACCTCTGGAAAACAGGGAGGAGGCGGACAGGGGGAAAGGGAGGTGAAGGACCGGGAAGAGAAAAGGGGAGGAGATACAAAAAGAAGCTTTTAAATCGGAGGAGGAATGGACGAAAAAAGAATACAAGAGAGAGTCAAATAAAACAAATCCCAGGGAGGTGAAGAGATTCCACACACACTCTGACACAAAGTCTGCATGCAGTAGTGCACACACACATACCCCCAGTCTCCAATCTCCTAAATTTAATTGGGAATCCCATTAAAGAGAATCCCATTAAACGAAAAGAATCCGTTCAGGAGACGCAGTAAAAGAATGTGGAAACGACAAAGCACGTGAGGAGGGAAAACACTGTCGGATTATTTTCTATCAGGCTTTAATCGCAACAACCCAAAGAGCTGAAACAGAGGAAACTGAAATGAGCAGATGTAAAAAAAACAAACGTGATAATACCTCCTCATTGAAGAGTTTACTGGTTTCCTTCTTAATGGGGTCGAGATACTGGACTTGTCCGGCGGAGAACCCCACGATGAGAGCGACACTCTCTGCTGTGGCCGAGTACTGGTTGAAGTCGTGACACGTTGGCTGGGTCCCCTTGTAGATCCTCTTGTCTATTGGCTTACTGAGGTCTACAGCCTGCAGACAGAGTGGATAAAGACCAACATGATGCACGAGCAAAACATCATCGAGTGAAAGATCAGGGAAGAAACTCATCTCTCATCTATTGAGACCAATGGTTAACATCAGATGTTGGTGTCAGAGCAAATGTGTCTCTCTGGATTCAGAGATGCTGATGTGTCTTCTCAGCAGCAGTGGCCACACAAGACCAGAAGGCCACATGGCTGCAGGAGACTGGAACTCTCTGTATGTTACTGGTCTGCCCACCGACATCATTTCATGTCCGTCTTAAAGCAACGGTTTCAGATTCCAAACCAGAACTGAAGCACATTTTTCTCTTCGTAGTGATTTCTTCTATTTCTGTCCCTTTCTAATGTGCTGAATATGTAATGAGCACAAATCCACAATCATGGCTCTGTGCTCATATACATTCCAAAAGTTTAACTGGAGCTATTTTAAAATTTTCAGTAAGAGTGAGGGAATCAATCTGTGGGCACAACGAGGACTGAAGTTAAGACCTGCTGCTGGACTCAGTCCTCAGAACCTGAAGTAAAGACCTGCTGCTGGACTCAGTCCTCAGAACCTGAAGTAAAGACCTGCTGCTGGACTCAGTCCTCAGAACCTGAAGTAAAGACCTGCTGCTGGACTCAGTCCTCAGAACCTGAAGTAAAGACCTGCTGCTGGACTCAGTCCTCAGAACCTGAAGTAAAGACCTGCTGCTGGACTCAGTCCTCAGAACCTGAAGTAAAGACCCGCTGCTGGACTCAGTCCTCAGAACCTGAAGTAAAGACCTGCTGCTGGATCCACTTAGTGACTAAGGGCTTTGCATCATATTGATTGTGATATTCATCTTCTCTCTGTTATACGTCTTAAGTGTCACTTGCAGAAACCTTGTGAGTCACTGGGTTCTGCATCATCGACACCTACCTGCATTCATAATGAAGCCCGAAGAAATAAAGTGCATTTGTGGTACAGGCAGGATCATTTTACTAAGACCCAGAGTAGATTCATGTAAAGGTGTGACAGACTGACAGTGTATGAAAGAGGCCTTAACATTTTAAAATACAGCAGTTACAACAGTTCCCTTGTTGATCCATGTGATGTTAGAGGAGGAGCAGCTTTTTACGTTTGTCCTCCAGATCCTCCTAAAGTGGTTCCTCCCTCTATGAGGAGCCAGAGGTGCAGTTTCAGCTTTTCAAGAGCATCCAGTGTTTCTTAGTGAGGAGAAACTACAGGAGCAATACAGACTGCACCTCCTTCCACATCTGATTCAAGATGTCACCCTTCTAGAGTTGTGTCTGTGGTGAAGTGGGAGATACTAAAGTGGTTTTCTGTATTAAATTCAACAGCATCTTGTCTCTTGTAAACCATCTGCTGCTGCTGGTGACTAAATCACCTTCAGTGCAACTCACCAACCCCCCCACTTCTCTCTGTCAATATCCAGTGTCCCTGAGGCGAGGTCTTCATCAGACAATCACCTCCTGCACTGTGAGGGTGAAACTCCTCCTTCAGGAGGTCAGTGTGCACATGTCATCACAGTAAATCATCCCAGTAATTGCAGCAGAGCAGGATTGTAGTGTTGTGGTGTTGCACTTTGCAGACTAACACTCAAACGACTGGAGGGATTACAGCAGGGATGGAGGGGTGTGACCTGTGTCAGGGGAAGAGCCATGCATTTTTCTTTAAAGTGTTTTTTCTCAACACTTTGACTGATTTCACAGGAAATAAAGAATCTATCTTGATTGTATCTTGAGATTTGGTGCAGCTTGATTGAAAGTAAGATGCAGTTTGGTGAGGAGATGTGCTTCACTGGTATCATGATCATTTGTACTGTCGGGTTTGGTTGTGTTTTGTTGCTATAACCCAGTAAGTACAGAGAACTTGCAGTAGAACCCCCCCCTCTCTCCCGATGGGAGTACAGTTACTGCATGAGGACACACAGCAGCTTGTATTTGACAAGTTTCCAGAGGCTCCAGCTGTCAGAGGCCGCTCCCTGCTCCCCCTCGCCCGGACACAGTGAACCTGCTCCAGCCTCCTCCCGCACCCAGCATCCGCCTGCACCAGCCCCCCCACAGACATTTACAGTTTCACCACAAACACCAGCATCACATTGGCGGTGCAGGCTAACATGCTAAGCTAAAGCCCGAGCATCCGACCTGTCATCCCGGCCGAGCGGCGGCGGGGAGCGGGCTCACCTTCTTGATGTTGGTGTAGGTGTAGAAGTACAGCTCCCGGCCGATGTTGAAGCACACCCTCTCCGACTCCTCGCCCGGGTCCTCGGGCTGCAGCTTCACCATGGAGACCCGGACCGGCGGCAGGAAGCCCGCCGGGGAGGAGTTGGCTGCGGCATTGGAGGAAGAGGAGGCGGCGGCAGCAGCCCCGGGCCCCTGCAGCAGCCCGACCCCTCCGCCCGGTATCGGACCGGGTCCGGGCCCGGGGCCCAGCGTGCCTCCAGCGGCCGGACCCCGCGGCAGCCCGCCCCGCTGCTGCGAGTCCGAGAGGGTGAGCAGCTTGTAGAAACCCTCCCGGGTCCGGAACTGGGATTTAATCTCATTGATATCCTTCAGAGCGCCGCCATCTCCGGCCATTTTTAGTGCAGACAAGCCGCACAGGAAACCGAGGTTTTGACCTGGAAATAATATCGATGCAATAAAGAAGTACTAGAATAGAAAGAGGCGAGGCGAGCCGAGCTGAGCTAGGCCGACCAGCGCACCCGGTTCGACCCCGTGCATCTTACACCAGAACCGGCGACCGCACCGCTGCTGCCTGCTAAATGATCCCGGAGAGGAAGCCCTTCTGAGCCGGTGTGAGCATCATCCTCCACCGGGTCTCTGGCTCCGTTCATCCGCTGTGCGTGAAGTGCGTGAAGTGCGTGTGACGCTGCTGCTGCTGATGCTGCTGCTGATGCTGGTCCGACCCGGAGCCTGGAGCCTGGAACCTGGAGCCTGGATCCTGGAGCCTGACACTGATGATCCGGAACCTCATCGATTCACCTCCCGGAGGAGAAACTGCTCCTCAAACAGCTGATACACAAACTTTACTGTCCCACCTTCAAAATGCAGCTCTGATATGAATCAGCTGTTAAAATCACCACTTTAACACTAAAGCTGTGATACTCACATCTGGGTGGTTTTCATTACATATCATACATCATCTGAAAGGAACTTTACACAGGTCGAACCCAACAGTTCCCACAATGAGAAGCTCTCTCATTGACTTGAATAAACCCCAAACCAGAACCAGACTCAAACCATCATGTTTAAACTCTCAGACTGGTTTTATAATAAAAGAGTTGATGATGTTACTAATGATGGCAGCACCAGTTAGTGATAATAAGACTGATACTGGGAGAATGGATGGACTGAAGGACCCAAAACAGCTGGTTTGTTGAAAATCTCAATAAAAACCTGGGCTACGTTGTAGCACTAACGTGCCCGAGCACATGCATTTTGAAATATTGACACATAGAGCTGTTCAGGCTTGGTGTCTGGTCATGTGACAGAAGTTTGGTAGTGATAGGACAATGCACAGTGGAGTTATGACAAAAATCTCCATGTTGTTGAGATGACGTAATTTAAAGTTGATACGTGTAACGTCAGGATTGTGATCATAGGTCAGCATTTGGGGGCAGGTAGGATAATGCAGAGTGGATTCACAAAGTACTTCCTGTTTCACGGCGAATCAGTAGGTGGCGCTATGACACTGAGGAAATATTGACACATAGAGCTGTTCAGGCTTGGTGTCTGATCATGTGACAGAAGTTTGGTAGTGATAGGACAATGCACAGTGGAGTTATGACAACATCGTCTCCTTTGGCGAAGGATGATCCTTCGCCGCACCTCAATGTTTACACGGTTTGAGGAAATGTCACAATTCTGACCAGGATCCAATGACTTGTCTCAGCTCATTTGAGCTGTTTATTGTTAAGCAACCAGGAGCAGTTCATCAAAGTATAAAACATGCCACTTCCTGTTGCCAGCAGGGGGCGCTGTGATTTTAAGTCATGATTTCTGTGTAGATGTCATCAGGCCGGGACTCTTGTCTTACATGTCTCGTTTGGACTCGATTGGACCATGTATGTCCGAGATACAGAACCTCGTGTTTTGATGGGGTGTAATCAAACTGTGACGCCACGCCACGGTCACACCGTGTGACGAACAATCGATCTTTGAGTCAGTGTTTATCTCCGTCTTGTTGTGATGACACTCATCTCAATTTGAAGTTGATCAGATGAAAGCCCTGGGACAAGTTCGTCAAAGTAAAAATGTGGAATATGGCCAAAATGGCCACTAAATGCAAAATGGCGGGCTTCCTGTTGCGTCTTGAGACCTTTTGTTTGTCTGGTCACGATACACCTGGGCTACGATTTTTGTGAAGATCGGTCAAAGGGAAACCTAGGGGCTGCGTTCCAGGGGGCGCTGTTGAGCCATTTTGCCACGCCCATTTCAAATTACTCCAGAATACGTAAATTTTCACCACTTTCTAATTTTCTGCAAAGTTTGGTAAGAAGTTGAGCATGTTGAAGCCTCAAAAAGCCAATTCATCTGGGTCACTATAATAAGAATAATCCACCGTCGGTGGGAGGGGCCTAACCACACTAAACAAACTGAACGTGTTTGCCTCAGATCAGAGTCACCACAGATGGATCCATTTCAACTGCAGAAAGTTTATGAACAGTTAAAGAAACTCATTTACCAGAATGAACATATTCTAATGTATAATTTAAACAGAGGGTTGAAGATGAAAGTAGATTCAAATCTGTGTTGTCATGTCCCTCGATTTGTCTTCAGGCTGAACTGGATGAATTTGTTACGTCCTGCTTCCAGGTACAACCTGTGCCTGCAGTAAAGTGGCTGTGGCTGAGGGGGGAGAGCGGTTGTCCTCTAACCAGAGGTCGGCGGTTGGATCCCAGTTTTCTCCATCTGCATTCCACAGTGTTCTGAATTGCACCTCATGGAAATAGTGCTGCCCGTAGATGCACTGTATGAATGTATATAAATATATATAAATACAGACCATTTATTTACCATTAATCTCCTGTTTCTATACAAAACAGTGAAGAACAAAGTGAAAACCTTTCTCTGCTGCAGTGAACTCAGATGTTATGTATGTAGATGATTTCCCCTCACGTCCCCTCCAAGATCAATACAGCTCACCTCATCTTGTGTTAATTAACTTTATTACTGTGTAACGGCAGTAAGAAGTGTGTGTGTTTGATCCAGCACTGACATACAAACCCAGTTAACAAAACAAGCTACAGCTCCAGTCATTCTCAACAAAACTGTGGCAGCATCTTCTTTAGTCTCAGAAGACAACCGTCCTTCTGCAGCTCACACACTACGTAGGAGGCTGTCCAGTCATTTAGAAAATAAAATATTTGTCCTGTCCGCGATGTCAGATGATCACAGACCATAACGTTGGTGCCTCATTGTCCGTTCTCCTCCTGCTGACTGAGTCCCGGGTGGTAGTATCCAAGTGGAATTTGGAGATTCCAAATTTTCCGGTCATGCGAGTCAGGCCAGCAATACATAGCTCTCTGCGTTCTCCAGGATGGACAGGTTGGACAGGTTGGACAGCCCTGACTGGTCGTCAGTCTTACGTGTCTCCAAAATGACCATCCTGCAGGGAGAAGGTCAGAGGGCGTCAAGCACAGAAACACTGGAGTTTATACCTGCCTTTTACCTGTTTGGATTTGTGTTCATTCTGTGTTTCCTGTTTCCTATTTTTATTTAATTTAAGTTTTACTCCTTGTGTGTCTCCGTGTTTTTTGGACCTTGTTTTTTTGTACCTTCATTGAGGGACACTTTTGGGTCCACCTGCATACCTCACCCCTTACACATCTCTAAGTTTATGACCTATCCTGCAGCCAGCCACAAGAGGGCAATCTAGACACGTTGGCTTCATTTTAGGGGCCATCTTGTCGTCCATCTTTATTTTTAGTCTATGGTTGGAACAGAAAAAGAAAACCTGCAGAAAGTTAAGCCGCCTCACATCAACGCCACAGACGTTCAGTACCTGTCCGACTGCACCAATCTGTAGATCTTCTTCTGGTCTGTGGTTTCCTCCAGCACCTCAGTGGAACCTTGTGCTCTCCTCATCCAGCCGTGACGCCACACCGCCAACAGCGTGTCCTCGAAGTACACTACCCGGACAGACGAGAGTCAGCGCTGAGCTAAAATCAACATTAACCATCGCTGGTTTGTCAGCGGACGTTCTCACCTGTAGACTCAACATCACGAGAGAAGGTCGTCTCGTGTGTCTGAGGCCTGCTGCCCTTCACCTCCCCCCTCAGATCAACTATATGTACTGACTCTGTGGAGGAGAGATGTGGGACATCACCAGAAAGTGAACGCAACATGAACCAATACTATTATAGATCCAATGAGAACAGTTACAGACAGAACTGAACGTCTCTAACATATAAACATATAAACATATAAACATATAAACATATAAACATATAAACAACTTACTTTCTAGGAGGACGAGCAGTGAGTTACTGTCCAGCTGGCTTACTTGCACAACGTCTGGGCAAGGTTTCTCTGTAAACACACACACACACACACACACACAACAAACACACAACAACATCATTGTCAACATCAACAAAAACAACAGTGTAAGACATAAAATGCAGAAACTTTCAGATCCTAATGTTCAGGCTCTCTTCTCGTTGACCTTCTCTTCGAGTTGAAACATCATTATCCCAGCAGATTTAATTTTATTATCATTAAGATTATGATATTGTCTCCTGCAGTTTTCTTGTTATATCTTTTACTTTGTAAAGCACTTTGTTCAAGTTGTTTTAAATGTGCTATATAAATAAAGTTGACATTGACATAAACTCTTTTCATTTAAATAGTTCTTCAGAATGGACGTACCCAGGCCGGAGTTGGTGAACCAGGACGTGTTGGAGTTGAGGTTCATGTATTCTACATTGACTGGCAGGTTGGGGCTGGACCCCCGGGACACACCGATGCAAATCAGTGGGTACTCCTGCTGGGGTGCCACCACCATCTCAAACACCCGCAGAGGGTTGGGAAGGGGGAAGTCGAAATGCTGCAAGCATGGAAAAGGAAAAGTTGAGTTTAATCTGCTTTTAATTGTATCTTTAGCTGTGTGTGTTTTTGATTTCTTAGAGAGCAGCTGATAAAGCAGCCGGGTTAAGTGTGCGGGTTAAAGAGACTTAAACTTCAAACCTCAAACCTTTAAGCCACAGCTGAGAACATCAGTGAGTCTGTTCTCTGGTCAAAGGTCTAAAACTAACTCACACATTTAATGGTGACCATAAAAGGATTTCACTGGCAGCAGCCACTTTATAAGCTGCTGTCAGTGTGAACCGTCCAATAAAAAAGCTAAAAGCAGCAAGACAGACAAATAACAAAGATAAACACTCGGCATCGTAACAGACATCTTCTCCATAAACGTTTTAGTGTTTGTTCCTTCCCTAGTTTCTCATTCTGCTCATTTAACTTTACAAATGGAGGAGAAAAACTTTAAAGGAAGAGAAATGTTAGGATTTTGAGGCATTTATACATGAAATGCCTTTTTGACACAATATGAAGGAAGAATCTTCTTTTCGGGCTCAAACAGCCGCTCCTCACTAACATGATGTCACCGATTGACCTCAATTCATTTCTATCATCCTGAGGCTTTTCTGAAACAACCCAGACATGAATACTTGTACCTTAATGAGCATGAACTTGTGCATGGGCTCGTACCACTGCAGCAGCACCACACTGGACTCCAGAGCACAGCACAGGAACACACAGCCTCGCTGCAGGCTGCCTGTTACAGACACAACACAAGTTCCACTGCTTATCTCTCCAACACTGTATCTGCAGGAAGCTTTTTCATGCAGTTTACAACAAACACTTTTACCACATTAAATATCTTAAGTACAACTGAACTCTGCTGCAGAGATCGATGACAAAAATATTGTTTGTTCTCACCAACTGAACACGTCCTGCAGCCTTTTGTATCAGGTATTTTACACGTCACGGCATATTTCCTGAAATTAAAACACATCATTTAGTTTCTTTAATGCAAACTTTTGACAAATCAAACAAGACAGAGAGACAGTGAAATTCAGGGGTGAGTCCTGCGTTACCTAGGTAACAGTCTGTGGGTCGACAGGGCGACCATCCTCTGGTCCTTCCGAGCCTGTTCAAACAACTCCTTCAGCGAATGGGAGTGAAGCTGCAGCGATTTGCCTGTAAACACAGAATTAACTTTGACACAATTCATCTGAGGGCCAGATATAGAAACAAGAGAGAAGAGGAAGGTTTTGTTTTTCCATTTTGCATTTTGAGAATAATGTGGAAATGTTGAATAAAGAATGAAAAAAGCCAAAACTAAATCAGAGAATGTTTTTTTTTTCACTCAAACTATTAAAATAAAGTCAAAATGTCGAGAACTTAACTTCAATATTTATCTTTTATCTAAAGTAACGTATTCATTCTTCCTTTTTATTCTCAAAATGCAAACTTCCTCTTTTAATTTTTTAGGATGTTTATGTCTAGAACAAGTGGGAATGTTGAGAACAAAGTCAAAATAAATGAGAGAATGTTTTCTTCCTAATTTTTTTCTTTATTAAGAATAACAGCAGGAAGCGTCTGTGAGAAATACTTTCACCTGTTCAGTAAAACGTCCTCAACATGCTCTGTAAATTCCGGTGATAGATCTAAACAGCTTCTCTTCTTTCAGGGAACCTCCGGGTGATAGAGACACACGACTAAAAGACCCGTTTGTAAGTAACATCTTTTATTTACCTGATACGGACATGAGGACGTGATTAATGGTGTAGACCCAGGTACACTTCCCTGGATACAACTGGAAGAGAAGAGAAGACATCGTTCACTGATCTTTTCTGATCAAGTGTGACTCAAGTATTTTAGTTTGTCAGACTCAATATTTTGCTCGAGGATTTCCATCACAGCCAAAAAAGACATTAACAACTAAACCAGAGCCTGTGGTTTACAAACCAAATATTTAAAAAATGTCTCTGAAGATAAAGATCGTACCAGCTCCATCGTGGTCTCTGAGCTGTTGAGGTTCAGGGTGTAGATCCCTTCCTCTGCCCCCAGGATCAGATGCTGGTCTGGGGTGAAGAGCGGAGACACAGGCCGGTCACACACATTCAACACGTTCAGAGGAAGACAATCATTTGATCAATGACACAAACCTTTGGTGGCTGGGTTTTCCCAGGTTGTGGAGCAGTTTATTTTCAGAGGGCAGCCGTGGAAGATCTTCTTAAAGTAGACCTGAGAAGAGAGGGAGGGGATTCAGATATTTATTTTGTCTTGTCTACAGTCGTTTTTAATAGTGACGCAACCTCAAGCTACAAAGTGAAGTGTCATACCAGAATAACTGTGCTGATCTTTATGTATTTATTTAACTTAGTTGATCTGCTACAGATAAACACAGAAACCATTATTGTCTCAATGATAAAGACCATGTCAAAAAAAGAAAGCAGAAATCAAATATAAACGTAAAAATGAAATTTAATAAAATTTAATTAAAATCAGCTGCTGAGGGTTTTTGAATTTTTGATGCCGATCTCTGAACTTCAGGATCCAACCTCATGATCTAGAGATAAATATGAAGCCTTCTGGATCTGAACAGATGTTGACACGGGACGAGAAACTGTCCAACATGAGGAGAGGAGACACTCACAGGAGGTTTCTTCATGACGGGGCTCACACACTCAGCTCGGTCCTGAGAACAGCAAACAGAAAAACAAAAGGATGAGTAATATCTACAGCTGAATTTCAGTTACACCTCCTTCTGCATAACACAACAGGCGGCTGTGAACAGACACTCTCAGGTGTTATCCTCTGTTCTACCTTTGATAAAAGTTGTCGTCGCCGTATTCCTTTGGGAGGGAGCTCAGGAGGGAGGTCTAGTGGGGGGTCATTAAACTGGACAGATAAGGACTCGGGGTCTGGATCACACACACACACACACACACACACACACACACACACACACACACACACACACACACACACACACACACACACACAATAAGAAAACTGTGATGTCATACATTTCATTAAAAAAAGTTTCTCATCTGTTGTAAAGTCTCATGCGTTTTGAGGGCGATGGCAGAAGCTGTATCTCACCCGAGTGCCGTGAGGAGCGTGGTTGTGGTGTTGGTCGGACCTGCGTCCCACTGGAGGTCCTGAGGAGCGGGGGGGCGTACAGGGAGCAGGGTTTCCTCATCCGATCGTCTTCCCCCGTTATGCTTTCCTCTGAGCTCGTCCGTGCTTTGGGCTGCGGACACGGAAACATGTCGACACTCAGTTCCTTCAGCATTGTTAAATATTAAGTTTCATAATAAACATATTAGGAACTGCCTCATGTTCTTATCCAACGGTAATAATTAATAGTCATTATAAAATGATAACTAATATCTACTAATAAAATAACATAGAAGCAAAAAATATATATATTGGAAAATGTGTTGTTAAATGTGGTACAAGCTCTCAAAGATGTAATAAAGTAATAAAATCAAATAATGTGAAATGTGTATTAACTGTTATTAACCAAAAATGACCTCATGATAATGATGTAAAGTAAAACAGTTAAACAAGGCTTTGTCCTGTGACTGTGATGAACACACATATATATTACTCTCTCTCCCCTGGTCACTCAATATTTACCTTCGGAGGAAGTGGAGGTGGAGTTGTATCAGATTTGTTGCTGTTGACAGAGAAAGTTGGTTCAGTCAAATAAAACAAATAGAAAGTAGCACAGACGTGAGTTTGTGTGTATTCAGACGTACCTGATGGCCTGTATTGTCGGACTGAGGTGGACAAAAGACACAGAGAAGGTTTATACAAAGCACAGAAAGAGAATAACTGAGGAAGTTACTTCTGTGAGAAGGTTCTAGCTTCAGGTCCTGAATGTGTGTGTGTGTCTAGTGTCTGAATCATCCTAAAGCTTTGTTATTCTATTAAACATGGATGTGGTGACACTGTGAGATGTTTTCTTACACGTCCACATCATCGTAGTCATCGTCCGACTCGGTGTCCTCGTCCCTGAAGGAGAAAACACTGGTTAATAATCAACCTTATGATTTCAGAGTTGCATGTGGCTGGTCTGTGATCCTCACCTCACTGGACTCTTGTTACTGCCAGTTGATCCCACGCAAGGTCGTAACTGTAAAAACACACGAAAACCAATAAATCAAGAGTTGTTACCATCAGAAATGAGAAAATAGTTTTAATAACAATCATAATCAGTGCAGTTGTGATTGACATTTAAAGAACATAACAAAAGAAGAGTGGTTCAACTGATTGAAATACTAACTGGTATAAAGACCAGACTCCTCATCGGCTGTGTCCTGTACTTTATGTACAATCTAATGTAAATACATATATGCACAATACATAATATGTCACGTGCTGTTACCGTTACATTTGGTGAGTCTTTCCTCAGAGTCCTCTGAGTGTAAATCTGTTCAGCTGAAAAACCACAAGCAAAACGATTAAACACTCAAACACCTTTCACATGAACATTTCAGCCACTGTCCAGTGAAACACAGAGAAACTCACATAAGAGAAGAAGAATTAGCATTATTTTATTATTAGACCATTGAACTGAAAGTATCAACAAGGCAGAAGCAAATGAGAACAGAAAAGGATTCATACAGATGTGTTAGAGAAGCTGAAGGAAAGTGTGAGGAAGTGACAGAGTGTGTTTTCTTACAGCTCATGTCTGAGTTGGTTCTCGCTGCCTGGTTGTGTTTGTTGATAGACTGGATCCTCCTCAAAGACCCGGGAACAGCCACCTTGAATCAACAGCCACAGACACATGGTCAGTTAGAACCTGGACCCACGTCACAAACCTTTTCTCAAATCGTTTTCCTTCGTAAGGCTTGTGTACTGATTTATGGACAGATGTGGTTAACACCTCCATCTCGTCGTCATCTGTCACCAGGCAGCGCTTCAGTTTCTCAGGGTGATGGAACTTCTCCAGTAGATCCAGGGTCAGTTCCTGCCGCAGACCCTGCTGAGTCAGAAATGCATTCTGCAGAGAGGAGGTGAGGAGGAGGAGAGGAGGAGAAACACAGAGAGAAGAGAGAGAATCACTCTCAGACATTCACAATCTGTCAAGTCTCCACTGATCAGTTGATAGATTTTGTATATTGATTATTGTAAAAGAGTGAGTGTTTGTGAGCAGCACTGACTGAGAGCATCTTGGAGGCGCTGGGTCGTTTCTTCGGGTTCCGAACCAACATGGCCTTCACAAAGTTATAAAACATGGACGACCTGCAGACAGGAAATGAATTTTAGAACATGGAAATACTTAAATACTAAATAATCTGCATTTATTTCTTAATACAAACACACAGTGTACACACATAAATTATTACTTATTGTTGGAGGTACTACTATATTTCACATGTGTAAACATGCACTAAGAAATGTCTGATCCCAGCACAGTGACTGATGCTGTGGGACCAAGCTGCTCACATGATTTAATGATCAAGTATCATAAATATCATTATAATGATGAGGTTTCTGTATTTACCATTTGGACTTGTCCTTCAGTTTAGGGGGCTGGTAGCCGCTCTTAGACATGAGGAACAGGACGCTACAGGGAAAACACAGTGGGCAAAAACATGTTCATTAATGTGTCACACATGTATCTTCACTTCACTGTGCTTTGTGTGTCATTCAGTATCGTGAGGAACGTTTGTGTGTAACCGGGCGACAACATGCATGAACAACAACGTGTGTGTGTGTGTGTGTGTCTACAAACACACTAATTCAGAGGAATCATTGGACGTGTGTTTTTCCGTGTCACATGTTTCCACAAGAAGACTATAGATGATTCTGTGAGCATGAGTCTCAGAGTGAGAGGTCTCATGCTTGTGTTCCTCAGTGGGTGTTTACCGCAGCGGGTGGACGTCAAACAGAGGAGGCTGCAGCTCAGCCAGCTCCACAGCTGTGATGCCCACGGACCAGATGTCACACAGCTCATTGTAGCCGCCCTTTATCTCCACCGCTGCCACCTCTGGAGCCATCCTGAGGACGGGAGGGGAACAGATATCAGATCATAAAACCAAGCAGCAGATCTGGAGTCAGACAGAGTTGCTCTGACTAGACAAGTTTTCACTATGCAGTAAACATGACATGTTTACTGTATGAAAGAGAGTGGATATAAAACCACTCCCAGCAGTCTGCAGATCTTTTGCCCCTGAACGTGAAGCTTCAGGTGTTCACAGGAGAGAAGGTGCTCTCTTACCAATATGGCGTCCCAATGAAGGACATCCTCCGAGCGAGAGTAGCTGTGATCTGAGCTGATATCCCAAAGTCCGCTGTGCAACAGAGGAAACAAATGTATATATATTAAAAAATCCCAATAACCAACACTGCTGCATCACTGGTTGTATTTGAAGGGCGATTTTCTTATGTCAAGAAAGGTTTGTGCAAATCTTCAGTGCGTCTTGGTAATAATCTAAAAATCAAAACTGAAACTACACTGAGCGTCTGTTGCTCTTGTGTCTGTCCCGGGAGATGAATCCCTCACATGTGACTCTCTGAGGTTTCTACGTCTTTCCCCATGTTAATAGTTTGTTTGTAGTGTTACTCTTGTTGAGGGTTAAGAACAGAGGATGTCACACCTTGAATCTGAGACTACACACATAAGATTTGATACTGAAACTTGTCTACAATGAAAAAACATCAATTCAAATGTCAAACGGGTTCTTCAGTATTCTTCCGTGTTAAAGTAATTACAGCGTAAACCAGAAGGATGATTTGCTTCGGACTCATAACAGTTGGATTCAGACGGGTGTGAGACACTCGGAGGACGAGGGGCTTTCAGCCGCTCAATCACGTACAAATGTGTCGAGTTTTAAAAGCAGCGATGAGTTAAGTGAGTCGTGACTCCTGCAGCGAGTGACTCATCTCAACCACAGCGACCCAGAGCAGCAGAGACAAACTGTGCAAACATCCACCCACCCAGCTTGACCTCGCCCTGGTTGTTGAGGAGGATGTTGGCACCCTGGAGGAAAAGAGAACGAGATACACATCAGACACAACCACAGACACATGTGATCACACTGAGACTCAACCCACTCTCTGATCTGTAACCTCCACCAGACAGAAGCAAGAATCTGCTAACTGCCTCCTCTGATGGAGCTTCGTTCAAATCGCCTGCTGCTGTGCTGAGGAGCTTTCTTTAATAATGTGCTAATTACCTTCAGCAAGTGTCAGTGAATTCTCTTTGTCTTATTCTGGATTTCAAACATTTACCAACTCATTTCGTAAAATACTTTTTCATCATAAAAAACTTCTAAAAGTCTGCAATCTGAAAGTTTCATCTACTGTTTGTTAGATACAGAAAAGTAAAGTTTCTCAAGCGTTGAACAAGTGAGGTCATTAAAGTGTAAGTGAGGAAACAAAGACGGATTCAAGTCCACACACAACAATGGTTGTTGGCTTTTATCATCTTTATGTTTTTGTTTATACTTATGGGTTCTAATAAAAGTCAAATCATCGTCTGACAAACTCACCTTGATATCTCTGTGGATTTTCTTTTGTGCATGCAGGTAATCCAGGCCCTGGACACACACACACACACACACACACACACACACACACACACACACACACACACACACACACACACACACACATATATATATATCATTGTACACACTGAGGTGCTTTTTTAAATGATTAATAATCAAACTTAAATGAATAATTGAAAGTAAATTACCTGGAGCATCTCCCTGCAGATGTAGGCGATCTGAGGCTCAGACAGAGGACCAGTCACTGTGGGGACAAATGTATTTGTAATAATATATATGGATCAAATTCAATGGAGAATCGGGATTCTCAAGATTCTCAAGATGTTTGCAGGATTTGCGAAACTTTTCATATCTTCTCGGTTACATTTAGTCAGTTTTCTGTTTAAGGTGTTTTATTCTGTTTAAAGAGCCACTTTCTGAAAATGTTCTTGCTTGAACATATTATCCTTTATTTTGAAACAAGCAGAACTCTTGAGCCAAATAGATAAAACCTCTAAACTCATGCAGGCAGTGTCCTCGTGGTTCATCACATCGACACAGACCCACTCCCTCACCGTGGTAGATGTCCTGCAGGGAGCCTCCTCCACAGAACTCCATGCAGATCCACAGTTTATTGGCTCTGAAACACAAGAGGAAGCGAGTGTTGGATCTATGATCATTACGACAGCGAGCGTAACACCAGTAACAGACAGCTTACCGTATGTAGCTGCCATAATACGCCACTATGTTGGGATGTTTGCAGCTTTTCACGATGACGATCTCCTGCTGGATGATAGAGAAATCATCCTCTGGGGACCCAGACAGAGAGAAGCAACAAGGTTAGTATCAGCATTATATATATGGACACCGGTAGAGTCAGTGGGTTTACACATTATATACCAATAACTGTATGGATGTGTGTGTGTCCATTAAAATGCTTTTGAGATGTTCCAGGTTTTGACGCGTGTCACTGATGAGCTAACGTGTTTCATCGATGCCACGTTGCATTTTGCTTCACCTTCATTTGTTTTGTGTGAGGTTGTAAAAGTGTCGCTGAGGGAAGAGAACAGTAAACTTCAAGTTCAAAGTCCAGGTTGGTTTTATTTTGTCTCCTGTCAGAGACATGTTTAGGGACGTGGGCGACGTGGAGGTTTCATGTTCTCCATGGGGGGTCTTCTTCAGTCCAAAGAACTGGAGTCTTTAAACTGCATGTAGGTGTAAATGTGAGCATGAATCTGTGGATTTCACCAGATGAAACTGGGACGATGCTGTTAAAGGTTGGACACGTGAATTACATTTATCCAGGGGCCTTTTTTAAAATCCGTAGTATCTCACATTGCAGAAAAGTAACAAAGACCAAATTAAAAAATGTAGTTTAGTTTAAAGACTTCAATTCAAAGATCGACACAAGTTATGATATTTCCTGATAAAGTGAAGACAAACTTCAGATCAAACGTTCACCTGGCTCCATCTTGATGAGCTTGATAGCCGCCAGTTCTCCATTCTGCTTGTTCCGTGCCTGAAAACACACAAACACAAACAGCTGAGCATGTTTACGCTGAGAGTAACATTGTGTAGCTTGTATCTGTCAGTTGTGTTTCTTTTTGTGTGTCATTTGCATGTTTGCTGTGCAGTGAAGTGGAGTGAAACCGTTCTCCGCAGCAACGTGACACTAAAGACACAAATACACATGTAAAAGAGCTGAGGCGCGCGCACACACACACACACACACACACACACACACACACACACACACACACACACATGCACACACACACGAACACACACGCTGACCTTTAAAAGTGTGATACCAGAGTGGTGTCACTTCTCTTTGCTTATTCACATTATTTAGAAACAGAAACCAGGAAGAGATCTAATAAATAACAATCTAGTTGATGGTTCCAGTTTGATGAAATATTCTGGAGCTGCTTCACATCTGCACTCGCCAGATGTTCTTCAACACGGAGCCGAGAGCGGCTGTGATCAAGTCTCTTTTACAAGGATGTGACTGTGTCGAGCTGAGAGAAAGACGTGACAAGTAAATTATATAAAAGCTGCAAAGTTCAAATGAATTTTAACTTGGTCAAATTATTATTTAAAAGAGCATGAAGATATTGGATGAAGCCTGAACAGAATTCAAGCTGAGAGACGTCCTTACAAAGTCAAAGTTTCCCGGTTAAAGCTACACACACGTCCAAGGCTGCAGAAGTAGATCTACATGTATTTGTCTATTTATTAGTTTTAAAATATAGTATTTTAAAGGAAGAATCTCTGAGGATACTGAGAAATGCACGTCACCAAAATGAAAATACCCCTTTTTAAAGACAGACGACTGAAACACTGATGGAACGGGACCCGTCACAGTAGATATGTGAGTGTTGCTGGTGTTGTGCTGCTCAACCAAAGGTCTGTGTGACGCTGAGTTTACATGAGACGTCTCAGTGGAAAGTCAGTGTGGTCACAGCGGAGGACGCTCATAACATTTATATTTACAGGTTTAACCAGAGCTTGATTCTGCCTTGTAATATCAGACAGATCTGATTTGACCTGTGGGGCTTTTCCTCCACGTCCCCTGAAGGACGGAGGTGAATAGATTTCTGCTCACAAACAGTGACGTGTCTTCCAGGAAACAGGGACTCTGTTATCAGGGCGAGACACTGACCTCACTGGGAGGAACACGTCTGTGGATTGTTGTTCTAATGCTTTAAATGACATATAAGTTTACATCAGAGCACTTTGTTAAATTGTCCTCATTCCTCCACGTGATGCATAATGTGGCTTCAAAGCTTCGGAGCGTCCATGTGTCCAAAACACACCAACACACAGAAACCGGACTCCACAGCAGGCGGACGTCCGCTGAGACCGATTCTGGGAAAGTTGAGTCACACTTGTTGTCAGACAGCAGAGGACCTGTCCTCCGAGTACCTGCACACGCTGAGACACGAGTACACAACTTTAAAAGGAGGGTTGGAAACTCAATGGAACAGTCGAGACAAACAGTCAGTGGTCGAGAGGCAAGTACAATGATGATGGAAACTCCATGTGTGTGCGTGTGTGTGTGTGTGTGTGTGTGTGTGTGTGTGTGTGTCTGTTTGTGTGTGTGTGTGGTCACTGATAGGACATCAGTAAAGTTTCAAGCTGCTGCCCTTTCACAACCTTTCCATCTTGAATTGAGTGTTTTCCTATAAAGGACGGGGAGGGGGGGTCTTTCCTTTCACTGACCTCTGGAACAACACACACACACACACACACACACACACACACACACACACACACACACAAGATGGACGTCACAGCGGAATCGGCAGCGCGCTTCCACGGCAACAACTTCATATTCAACTTTGTGTTCAATGTAGTTTCAAATGATGAAGGATTCCTTTAACTGACCGACAGCACACACACACACACACACACACACACACACACACACACACACACACACACACACACACACACACACACACACACACACACACACACACACACACACACACACACACACACACACACAGGTGTTTGCCGACAATTCGTTTTTCTGAATCACTTTGAACAAACACACTGTGTTCTTCGTCCGCACTCACTTTGTCTCACTTCTTCATTTTGGGCCTGAGGTTGCACACATGCCAGGTGCAGCCCTCAAGCGAGAGTCGCACCACGTTCAGCAGAAAACACGACTGCAGCTCAACAGGCCACAGCAGATTATTTTATCTCCTCATGTGATCACACCTCTGAGGGGGAAATCATCTGTAGAATCCTTAAAGGCAGATGTTTGTATTTATTTAAATGTGAATCCTGACCCGACGGCAGGTGAGCAAAACAAAGCATGAGTCAGATAAACGCAGGGACTTTGTTTGAACTTTAAAAAGTGATGTCAAAGAAGTTGGTAAAAAGTTGTTTTGACCCTGACAGACAGGAAGTGACCTGCTAATGAACACCACAACCGAAGACAAGACGTTGAACGTGTGTTTTTATGATGCAGCTCGGAGCAGAGTGCAGAGCATCAGTTCTACGTCAGACTGACTCTTTTGGACATTTAGGGGATGTTCCTTTCTTACAGAGGACGACACAGTGACACATGACATCTGTGGGGGGGGGGGAAATCCAGGAGAAGGTGAGGAAACACATGTAGGTCAGAGGAAACAACAGAAAACTAGAATGTCCCTCAGAGAGCTCAGAACCTGCGTCAGGGCCCAACAGTCCCATAATCAAACCACATTTAAATCAAGATCCAGGAATTATTCTCTGGAAAATTGAGAAAAATCCCCCCAAAAAATATTGGGTTCTTTCCCGACTCATTCCTCATCCTTCCATCGAGCTTCGTGGAAATCCGTCTCGTAACTTTTGTGAATTTTGCTGCCAAACAAACCAAACAACAAACAAACAGGAATGAAAACATAAAAATCGACTTCTAGACGTGTTCTGTTTGTACTAAACCTTTTTGACTCTTGGTTTTATTCAAAGAAAACATGATGAAAATATTTTGTATGTTTTTAGATTGACAGCCCGTCTGAAACTACACAACATGTAACATCTGAAGGTCGGAGCAGCTTCGACTCAGCAGAACTTCACCTGTTTGTAAATAATTGTTTAAAATATTATAAGTCTTTTAAATTCTGAGTTCAAATGTTATTTTTGTCTTGTTTTGTTCTTTGTTCTTTTATTTCCACATATTTTGTGAAAGCACTTTTTCACCTTGTTTAGATAAATAGAAATCCATAGAAATATATATAATAATTACTATTATAACTTTTAAATCACCACGTGGTCATATACTATATAAACTATTAACTTCAGTGATTCTCTGAATTTTTAAAACATCAACAAACTCCTGAAAGAGAAATCGATGGTGCACGTTACCAGGTTGTTTTTAACATTTAAAGATTAAGGTGTATTCATATAAAGACATATTTCCTCATGTGACAACACCACAAAGTATTTCTCGTGTGTTCCCGTCTCTCATCGCCGCCCCGGCTCTTGTAAACCTGTTCTGTCCAAATGAACAAAGTGAACTCCACTGAACTCAACCTGGTTCGTGAAACGGAGCTGACTGATGTCGTCCAACGAGTCGAACCAGGAGCTGTTTCCAACACAATGGAGAGAAAGAGTCTCTGCTGCTGGAAATGCTGTTTGATTACATACCAGCTTCACTGACGAATAAATGTTCCACGTGAACATGACATGTCTCTGTGTCTCCTGTCGTGTGTCAGGTTATTTCTTTAGCTTCATATTAAATCATATTACATTTCTTTAATTGGCTGAGTGGTTCTCTGAAGGAAGACGTCCACTGCAGCTGGACATTTGGTCACAATCACTCGACACCTCGGCTTCATCCTCGACACTTTGTTTTTCATCTCTGCTGCAGAGACGCAGGCGTCAAGTTAGGAAACGCTGCCGGTCCCAAAACTCCAAGGATGTTTGGAAACGATGACGATGACGCTCTCAACCACTTTGGTCTTTCCGATCATGATGTAGGTGCGTGGGGTTGTGTGTGTGTGTGTGTGTGTGTGTGTGTGTGTGTGTGTGTGTGTGTGTGTGTGTGTGTCTGTGGGTTTGAACACGTGGATCAATATGAAGTGGTCACATATTATTTCCCTGTGAAACCCGCTGACCTGTTGGAAGCTCGTTCACTCTGTAGAAAACCTATTTACTGTGTTTCAGAGCCGAGAGCTGACGTTCTGCTGAGTCATCAAAATGTCCAGAAAAGCTCCGACGCCGGAGGGAAAAGAACCAAAGGATCCGAACTCGAGACCAAAGCTACGATCAGAACATATGAGCCTCTCCATGGAGGTTATGTTTTCACCCCGTCCACTGTTTGTTTCTCATGATAAACCACAGATCAGAGTTCCTTGTTTGAAGGATGGGACATGGGTCAAGAAAGGACATATTTAAATTCGGTGCTGATTTGGACAAACGGCAGATTGAGGATCTTTTTTCTAGATTTTCTTTAACATTGGGAGGTTTGACACATTTAGGAAGTTGTTCTGTGAAAGTGTGTGAAATCTGGTGCAGCTTGTTTCAATCTAAATAGACATGAGCTCCACTGACCTAACCCTGTCCCTAACCCTGTCCCTAACTCTGTCCAGTGGACAGGTTGAGACAAACAATCATCCAGTCTCACATACACACCTATAGAAGCTCAACAAGCAGCGGGAGGAGGACGGATACCCGGAGAAAAGCAAGGCAGAACCAAACTTCTTACAGAAAGACCCCGGCTGAACTGGGATTTGAACCCAGAACCTTCTTGCTGTGAGGCGACAGCGCTGCTAACACATGTCAAACATATGTGTGGAAATGACGAATGACCTGAACTTTTCTGTTGACTTCCACATTAAAGCAAAAACATGATGAAGGATTTACTGTGTCATGAATCTTTTTGAGGTCAGAAGTTTGCAGCCACAGAGTCACAGACTCGTTCATTAAACCTCACTGATCAATGACCTGGGGATGAAGCCAGTTCTCAGTCAACATCTGGACTAAAGACACAGAAACCTTTCACTCATTCTACAATCTAGAACAGAGGAAACTGAGAAAATCACATTTAAGTGACAGGGACGAGGTCAAGGGTCAAGTTAGACCACATCTGAAGAGAACGTGAGAACGTGCTCAGAGACCGAGCTCAGACGGACTCGGCTTCAGAGAAACTCAGAAAGGTTTTCAGTTATAGAGCAGAACACTTTCACTTTGTGATAAACCCACTTCCTCCATCAGAGCTGGGACCTGCACTGACTGATAAATCTAATTCTTTTTATACATTGTATTATAAAGCACATACTTTTTTACAAACTCAACTAAATTCATTCTCTTATCTATATGTTGTATTTCTTTTTATTCTAATTGTCTGGGTCTATTTATTTCTATTCTTGGCTGGAGCGACTCTAGCGAAACCCGATTTCCCCCGAGGTTTAAAAAAAGTGTTTCTGATTCTGATTCACAAGAATAAAATAAAAACGTTGATTCTCTTTCAAAGATTCTTTAAATGTTCAGCTAAATAAAGACCAGGTTCAGATCTGAACCGACCCTCTGATCTCTGATCACTGATCTCTGATCAGCGTCAGTCAGTCGATGACTCTCACCTTGAAAACTTCTCCGTAGGTTCCTCCTCCGACTCGCAGCAGGATCTCAAAGTCGTCCTGAGGATTCCTGGTGGAGATTTCCAGAGCTGCTCTGCTGTGATGAAGGTCCATGTTAGTCCAGTGTCACCAATCCTCCTCCTCAGGCATGTCCCACACACTCACACACAAACACACAAACACACACACACACACACTCACTCACAGACACACTGAGGCATTTACATCTGCAGGCATCAAAGCGAATGGACTCATCGATGTGAGCTGCTGATAAAAGACGCTCAGTGTCTCTTTCTCTCTCTGATCGTGTGAGTGAGTGTGAGCTGCTGTCACACACACACGCGCACATGCACACACACACACACACACCTTCCTGTTTCTGTTTGTCACTCTGCTATCGATCCTCCCTCTTCACCTCCTTCTGCACCTCCTTCACACCCTCTGTCTTTAACACCTTCCTCTCGTCTCTCAGACAGTTTTTCTTTTTCGGGGTTCTATGTGAATGTGTGACACAGATTGTTGTGTGTTCTATTGTTTTTATTCTCACAATGATCAACGTACAAAAACAGTGAAAAGATAAAAAGACTCAAGTGTGTGAGTGTGAGCATGAGCACAGACGTTGGGAAGATATCAGAGCTCAAGCTCGTGTGCAGCAAATTTTTGTAGAGTTTCAGTTTTTTGGCGCAAGTTTCAGTCTCAGATTCACACTTACTGGAGTGTGTGTGTGTGTGTGTGTGTGTGTGTGTGTGTGTGTGTGTGTGTGTGTGTGTGTGTGTGTGTGTGTGTGTGTGTGTGTGTGTGTGTGTGTGTGTATGTGTGTGTGTGTGTGTGTGTGTGTGCTCCATGTCAACTTCCTGTTCAGCAGAATTTGCACAGAGATAAATAAGGGGCACCCCCAATGTGGTTACACACTGGGAGTCTCTGTGCAGCACTGCAGGAAGTTCATCTCTTTTCTTTTTACCTGTTGTCCCTGAACTGACGTGAGACCAACAACATAAACAGTGAACTCCAGCATCTGAGCGAAGGAGCATGAACACATGCATCAGCTGAGCATTCAGACCAAAAGACGTAAAGATGTGTCGACTGTCTTTAAAGTTTGATCCAGAACTGTGAAAAGAAGAAACTAGTTGAAGATGGAATTGAAACCGATGTTAAAGTTACTGATCAGTTCACAGGCTAAAAGATCCTGGACTCGAGCGCCGCCATCTTGCACCGATGACGTCATTTGGAGCCGGAGTCTGTTCTGTATCGATCGGGGAATGAATCCGTGATGTTGAGGTCTCGACCAATCGTGGGTCAGTCTCAGCTGTCAATCATCACATCGCTATGAAATAACTAATTCTAACCAAACAAATTCCCCAAAATCAACAAAATTATCTTTAAGAAAATACTGTTTGTGGTGTATTTTGACTTCTTTTGTTTCCATCTGCTAACATGGAGGAGGCAGGGTTTGTGACCAGTAGTGCAGTCAGCCACCAGGGGGCGATCGAGACACTGCATATCAACCACAGGGCGCAATATTCCGTCTTTGAGACCCTCGTGGTTTCCTGTAGGATAAAAAAATCACGTGAACATCGAAACTCTTCAGATTTATTCTCTGGATTTCTCTGGAGAGACGATGTTATTTTTCAGTCTGGAGGAAGCTGGTGTCTCACATGAGGAAGGAACGTTTCATTGATTTATTCTTCTATTAAGAGACCAAACGTTTGTGTGGAGCCAGGTTGTGATTATTAGACATTATAAGGATTAAAGATTGTTTTACATTAAAGAGTTGAATAAAAAGAAAGACAACATCTCTCTCTCTCTATCATGTAAAGATGCCATTTTCTGCGTTTGACCTTTATCCCTCCTCCTCCTCCTCCTCCTCCTGTCTCTGCAGACGTCTCAGCTGGTTCCCTGCCTACTCTCACTTCTGCCACACAGCTCTCAGACTCCCACATGTGACAGACGATGAACCGCAGGCAACTGCCTGAACCTGAACCACCGGGTCGGATCCTGTCCACGTGGACCAACAGGGACCAGGACCTGAAACTCATTTCTTCTCATGTGCTAAAATGTTCCTTCTGACTCATTGATAGCAAAGAGGTCAAAGGTCAAGGCCACTGTGACACACAGCCTGGATTTAACCGTTTACACAACAAATGTCTGTTCACTTGTTTCCATTGGTTTTATTTGGCCTCAAATTCAAGCGATGCTAACTTTACGACTTTAATGTGCTGAAGTTCCAGTTCCAGACTCTGTAAAAACACATGTAAGACGCCTGTGTCAATAGAACTAATAAAACATACACAAAATAATAATAGAAAACAACAGCGAAGTGTTAAAGAGGAAATTGTTGGAAAAAAAAACAAATGAAAAAGGAATAAAACGTCATTTCATTTTTTTGTCCTTTTACTGTGAAAGTATTTCCCGGAAGTGGTTCTCTTCTCTTCTGTGTGCATTGAGGCCAGCTTTACCGTTTTAACCGTGTTGCAGTACCTCACTTTGACCGCAGGGGGTCCAGACCCATGTTATAACTCATAGTGTTTACCTCCCCCTGGCGGTTATACTTGGAACCGCAGCTAATCCAAATAGTAATATGACGTCGATGCCAATAGAAGCGTGCTACAACTTCCGGTTGATACTTTCAGAATACAGTGACGCAACTGGAGGAAAACACAAGATAAACAAGAAAGGTCTGGAAATGTTCGGTTTTTTAATAAACAATAAAAACACAAAATACACAATAAAAACACCAGATACACAATATAACAGTTTCAGCGTCATCACAGTAACAACGCTTCTCTACGGTCCGTCGATCATTTGTGTCCTCTTTCCGCTGTGCTTCCTTCCGGTCCGACCCTTTTCTCCCTCCGGTGCCTCCTCTGTCTGCGGCTGCACGTGTGGATTTTATTCCGGTTTTCATCTTTAACTTTCACCGTGAGAGAACCTGGGTCCAGATGTCGTCGTCTTTCGAGCAGATGCGGACCAACGTGGGGGAGCTCCTCCGGGGCATCGACCGGTACGCGTGGTCCGGCACGACAACCGTGCTAACGCTAGCTTAGCCTGTGTGCTAGCGCCTAAGCTAACGTCAGCGCGAGTTAGCCGCAGTTTAAGATCAAACCACGAGAATCAACCACCGGTTGAAACACGTGTTAAAGAGCCACGTGGTTTTGTAGTCAGACGAAGAAGAGTTTTTCAGTTTTCATGTTTTCATGACTGAAGCTAAAAACAGCTGCATCATCATCACCTGTGTTCTTAATAACGTGTGAAAGAGAAGAAGAAGCTTCAGAGGCAGGTTCCTCCTCACAGCTGGTTAACATCTGGGCAGATGTTAACCAGCTGTTACCTGATCAGACCCTGTGTGGATCTTTAGGAGGGAAACTCAGGTGCAGAACAAACAGCAAAGAAGAGAATCGAACTAAACAGGAAGTCCACTAACACTCAGGATATTATAAATCCTCTGATGATGTTTTCAGGCAGGAATCAAACCTGTGTAATGAGAAGCACGACACCGGTCTCAGAACAGGACGATTAACTGAACAGACAAAATCTCACAGGAGACAAAAGACCAGGTTTTAATCAATAAGCAAGAAATAATGTTATTGTAATGAACTAACGTCGTCTCCTCGTCCTTCAGGTACAACCCAGAGAACCTGGCGACGCTGGAACGTTACGTGGAGACGCAAGCGAAGGAAAACGCCTACGACCTGGAGGCCAACCTGGCCGTCCTGAAGCTGTGAGTCACCGAGACAGAGACTAACACTCCTTCATTTACTGGTAGAAGACACGGGGGACGCTGAATTGACGGCTTCCTGTGAGACCTGGTGGATGTATCACGACTTCCTGTTTGCTGCAGGAGTCGTTAGATGTCTCTCCTCTGACAGTTTATTTCTCTCGTTGTTATTCACTAGAAGTCTTGAAGTGAAATGAACGTTTCCATGATCCTTGTGTCAGTGATGAAGTTCAAACTGTAACGTGCGTCTCTTCCTGTGCAGGTACCAGTTTAACCCCGCCTACTTCCAGGTGGCGGTGACGTCCCAGATTCTGCTGAAGGCGCTGACCAACCTGCCACACACCGACTTCACCCTGTGCAAGTGCATGATCGACCAGACACACGTATCCACTCGCTGCAGCTGCATCACTCCACTGAGGAGATTCCAGTCGGATTCCACAGTCACGACTGAACTGGTTTGATAAGTTGATGGTTTTGGTTTGAGACGAGAAGAGATAATCAGACGTACTTCAGGGCCTGAAGTGTGAGTGTATGATGTCGAGCAGCTTGATTTAAAACTCCTCCACACTCACACTTCACTGTCTCAGCAGCACCGATAAGATAAAGTCCCTCTGTCGTCTGGATCGCAGAGAACAGTCGGTGGTAAATGATCCTCAGGTGGATTCTTCTGTCATTTTATTAAGATTTTGTGAAGTAGTTTTAAGTTCCAGTGTTTCTGCTCCTTTCAAAGATACAATTACAAACTAATCTGGAGGAAAAACCAACGTTGAGTCTTTGTTTACAGTCGAGGTGAAATGGTGAGTTTCTGGTGAAAGAATATATGTAATATAGTGTAGTAGTGTGTAGATGGGTTTGGGTTTGGGTTTGAGTGGGTGGGGGGGTGCTGTATGGGTTTGTCCCGGAGTCGGTTTCCTTGACTACTGTGTCGCAGCAAGAGGAACGTCCCATCAGACAGATCCTGTACCTGGGGAACCTGCTGGAGACGTGTCACTTCCAGAGCTTCTGGGTACGACACACACACACAAACACACACACAAACACACACAGGATTTTCTCCATTTCCTGATGTCAACATCTCTTCTCCTCTTTGTTTGTGTTACTGTTGAATCACGTCGTCTTTGTCTCTGACAGACGAGTCTGGAGGAGAACAGCGAGCTCATCGACGGCATCACTGGATTTGAGAATTCCGTTCGCAAGTGTGAGTATCAGCGTCTGACTCGCGGCCGCGGACGGTTGATCCTCACGGTCATTTCTCTGAACTGTCTGGGAGAACAGGGGAGAACAGGAAGTAACCGGGCATCACCTGTTGTTTAACTGATCTTCTTCTTCTTCTCCAGTCATCTGTCATGTAGTGGGCATCACCTACCAGACCATCGAGCACCGGTTACTGGCTGAGATGTTGGGAGATCCGCTGGGTGAGAACTTTGACCAGAAAAACACAAACCTTTACAGCCACTCAATAAAATATACAAGACCATAAACCACTGTGCTTCCCCCTTTTAGAAAAGATTCTAATCAGTTTTTATATTTCATAATGACACTGAAACGCTTCCTGTCACTGACGAGCTGTGCGTCTGTGTCCAGACACGCAGGTGAAGGTGTGGATGAATAAATACGGCTGGACGGAGAACGAGGACGGTCAGATCTTCATCTTCAACCAGGAGGAGAGCGTCAAGCCCAAGAACATCGTGGAGAAGATCGACTTTGAGAGTGAGTGTCGCAGGTCGAAACATACGAGACTCTGAATCGAGTTTGGAGACTAGAGATCGAAACACTCGCTTCAATTCAATCTGATTATTTTACACAGAAATCCAGACGTTCCTGAAGTTTCACTCTGAGTTTATAATTAGTTTCTGTGATTTTACTTTTAATCAAAGATCAATAATTATCCTGTGTTTCTTTTCTCAGGTGTATCCAGCATCATGGCCACATCTCAGTGATGCACGTGCACACACACACACACACACACACACTTCAGTCGAGGCAGAAGATTCAAAGATTCATCCGCATCATTTGTTTTCATAATCAAACTTTTCTCAATAAAAGTAATTTATCCTTTCCAGCCTGAGTCAGTGTTTGTGTTCACTTCGGTTTCAGGACGTGTTTCAATTATTTTTCTCTTTCCCAGAAATGATTAAACTTCCTGGTGTGACTGTTAAATATCCACGTCTGTTACACAACATTAATAACAGACATGGCTCAGTGGATTAAAGCTGATTCAGGTCTGATAGTTGTTGTGTTTCCTGTGTCGATGACTGGATGTGTGATTCTCTGTTTCAGTAGGATTTAAGTTTCACTGTGAGGGAACAGTCATTGATTTACCTGTAACTGACCAGCAGAGACTGAACTCCTCCTCTTCGTCTGGTCTGACTGTTCAAATCTCCAGGAAAACCTCCGAGCAGCTCAGGGAGGACTTAGTGAAGTTTAGCATTGATCCCATTTCCCTGTGTAACAATAAGAGCCGTCACTGGGTTCATCAAAAGATGAGAAACAGATTCTAATTCTGAGGATTTATGTGAAGGTGAATGTTCCACCTCCTCTTGTGACTGCTGGTTAGTGACTGCTGGTTAGTGACAGCTGGTTAGTGACTGCTGGTTAGTGACTGCTGGTGAATGACAGCTGGTTAGTGACAGCTGGTTAGTGAGTGCTGGTTAGTGACAGCTGGTTAGTGACTGCTGGTTAGTGACTGCTGGTTAGTGACAGCTGGTTAGTGACTGCTGGTTAGTGACTGCTGGTGAATCTCAGATCACAGCTGGTGACCTCCACCTCTGCTGTTAAAGCCTGAAACTAGAAGAGTTGAACTCTTAACATCAGACAGGAAACGTCTTTGGGATCTTTTGAAATCTCTTCAAGTCTTAAAACTGTTTCTATTGTAAAACTTAGTGTTTTATTCCCCTCTTATATCAGCTGATTTCTCTTTAATCACATTTTTTTCATTCTTTTAAACACTTTGTAACTTCTTAAAGAAAAGTGCTGTATAAGAAAAGTTTATTATTATAATATTTTTATACAGAGGATGCTGCACCTTGTTAAGATCGAACAAATTGTGATTTATGAATATGAGCTTTACAAATACATTTCATTGATTGATGATTCTCATTCTGGGAGAAATGAAGTTAAATTTTTAGTTTAGATTTGTCAAATTGTGTCACAAAATAAAAACAGCTGCAATAAACAACAGTCACTGTTTCCCAGCTCTAAAAGGAGAAGTTGGACATTTAGTTAAATATGTTTATTTGCTTTTTGTCAGAGAATCAAATGAGGAAAAGTGAAACAACTCTTATCAAATCAGTTTAACATAAAAAGTGTATTCTAACTTTCCTCACGTGCAACAACAACAGAACTTTACGTGTTAATGTCTGACATTTAATTAGACCTTGTGGGCGTGTCCGATGAGCCGCAGCAGTTTCCTGTGCTCAGGGGGCGTGTCCTCAGTGTTTATTACCTGAGTTTATAAAAAGGAAGAAACTCATCTGAAGTACCTGAAGTACCTAAAGTACCTGAAGTACCTGAAGTACCTGAAGTACCTGCAGAATCCCTCCGGACCTCCGCCATGATCAAGTCGGTGAGTGTGTCCTCTGACGGCTCCCTCCCTCCGTACGAGGACGACCTGGACTCGATCAGTTCCGACGAGCTGCTCGGGTCCCAGTCCCGCCGGTGGCTCACGGAGCTGCTGACCGGGGACCTGCCTCCGGAGAGCGGGGACCTGAGCACGGTGGGTCGGGACGGGCTGTTCGTGGATTACCACTTTCCTCTGGGGGAGCTGGAGATGAGCTCCGGGGTGAAATGGAAGAGACCGAAGGTAAAGAAACCAAAAGTCAAACAACTTCTTCTTCTTCTTCTTCTTCTTCTTCTTCTTCTTCTTCTTCTTCTTCTTCTCTTCTTCTTCTTCTCCTTCTCCTTCTTCTTCTTCACTGGGGCTTAAAACCAACAATACTGTGATAACTCCTTTAATTAGACATCTTATCACAAACTGTGTCTATGGGTCCTACACACTAAATACTCTGTCCCTGTGTATTTCTACTTCATCTAAGTCTAGGTCCTACACACTAAATACTCTGTCCCTGTGTATTTCTACTGTCTTTCGGTTGTAATGTAGAAGGTTTCATGCAGATGAACTGACTGCGTTTGAATCTTGTTCCAGGTGAATTTCATTTCAGCCTCTGCATACAAACCTTATCACAGTATGATTTATTCTATATGAATATTTCCATGTTATTCTACTTTGTTTTCCTTCTGTTTATTTGACAGATGCTATTAAAAGTTCAGGTTACACAACATTTAATACACTTGGAAAACATGCAGCGTCATTAGAGATGAGAGTGAGCACCAGTACACGCTGTAAATAAAATGATAACCCTCATTAAACAGTCATTATGTTATTATCTAGTAATACACTGTCCAACAAGTACTTTTAAACTTTTACTTGAGTACTTTCACCCTGTTGGATAGTAGGAGGACATTAGTACTTTAATTATTGTCAGGTACATGAAGTAATGTCTCAACAGAAAGAATAAATAATGAATAGTTTGTGATGGAAATTCATCTTGAGATTTGAAATAATGAAATTCTCAGACTCGAGTTGCCTTTGAGTCTTTTTAATATTAAGCTCTGCAGGTTACACAACAAGCACGGGTGCTCAAAGTGGAACTGGCCACAAGTTCACAAAAGCCAGAACTTATACAAAGAGGCGTTTCATAAAACATAATATGAAAAAAAGACATGAAAGACATGAGATCATCATCTGTGTCTGTCCGTCCGCTGTAGCAGTTGGAAGAAAACATCGCCAAATAAGGGCATGCACCCTGTTTATCAAGGTCACAGCAGTGAGGCACCGCCAAATAAGGGCATGCACCTGTTTAGTAGTACACCGCCAAATAGGGCATGCACCCTGTTTATCAAGGTCATAGCAGTGAAACACCGCCAAATAAGGGCATGCACCCTGTTTATCAAGGTCATAGCAGTGAGACACCGCCAAATAAGGGTTCCATCCTGTCAGGTAGACAGTATCACAGCAGTGAGACACCTGTTCAGTTGAATTTTCCACTACACCATCAACTTCCATCATCAAGTGGAAGTTCATTCATGAGAATTTATGCAAAAAATCATAAAGTGTCGTAAGTTATTTTTGAATCTTTACTACAAAGAGAATAAGTAACAGTATAAACACACCACTACTGCATCACAGTTAATTTCGTATGGGGGGGGGGCACTAGTACTAATACACACATTACTGAGTAACACGGCCACATTCACAGTTTAACTCCTGAGATTAAAAACAAAACAAACGTGTCAGCGACTCCAATCTTCTCACATTAGTGATAAAATATGTTATTTAACATTTGATGCCTTCAGTAGAAAATCTAAAAAGATAAAGATAAAATAATGAAACTCTAAAAGAGGTGAAGAGAAGGTGCACCCGAGTTACCAGGTGACTTCTCCTGCAGCAGCCACAGGTTCGATTCCGACCCGCATGTTCTCCCCATTTCTCACCTGCACTGTTTTCTCCATAAAGAAACAGAGGCCCGACAAAGAGAGAGATGGACATGGTGAACGTTTCTGTTACGTCCTGATGAAACAAACAGGAACCATGTGCTCACTCACAGATTCAACACAGATACATTTATACCAGTTTTAAGAACCAGCAGGTAAATGTAATAACAGTCTTTGTGTTTTACAGCCCAACAGCCTGGTGTTAAATCAGATTTACTGTCAGTGACTCACTCGGATCCTCTGTGAGTCAGACGAGACGTAACGGTCACAGTTCTTACACTCCTCTTCCTCTCCTCTTCCTCTCCTCTCCTCTCCTCTCCTCTTCCTCTCCTCTTCCTCTCCTCTTCCTCTCCTCTTCCTCTCTCTCCTCCTCTCTCCTCTTCCTCTCCTCTCCTCTCCTCTCCTCTCCTCTCTCCTCTCTCCTCTCCTCCCCTCTCTCCTCTCTCCTCTTCCTCTCCTCTTCCTCCTCTTCCTCTTCCTCTTCTCTCCTCTTCCTCTCCCTCTTCCTCTCCTCTCCTCTCCTCTCCTCTCCTCTCCTCTCCTCTCCCTCTCCTCTCCTCCCGTCTTCTCCTCTTCCTCTCCTCTCTCCTCTCTCCTCTCTCCTCTCTCCTCTCTCCTCTCTCCTCTCTCCTCTCTCCTCTCTCCTCTTCCTCTGCCTCTCCTCTTCCTCTTCCTCTTCTCTCCTCCCAGAACAAGATAAAATCGTAGCGTCTGTTGAGTAAATATGTGTCAAATCCTCTTTGTTTAAAATAAAAACAGCTTCTCTAAGTAGCCGCGGTGCGATGAAGGTCATTACAGACCTTTAAATGTGTTGCAGAGTGTATTTGCTATTTCTTGTGTAACTTCATGCACAAAACAACAAGAACACAGTTTGACTCAAAGCACAAACACCTCAAGGCTGATTGGTCACTTTATCCCCATATTGAGATCAGATACATAAACAATGTAAAAGAGCTTTTCTGCAGATCAGTACTCGCATTATATACAGAATACAGGGACTTCCACCCTGGACCTTCAGATTAAAAGTCTGCTGCTCTACTTCCTGAGGTTCCCTGGCTCTGTGTTTAATGTATCAAAGTACATCGAGGAACCATTGCAGTGTGAATTTATAGATGATGCAAACAGGAAGTATAACATCAACTGCTCCTTTCCTTTATGAGTTTGTCTTTGCATCTATCCAAGAAGCTGATTTTTCAGTGATGTCATTTTGCTTTGACTGAGCCTGAACAGCTCCGGTGGTCGAGCATCAGACTTTAAAACGGACGGTTCAGGTGATGAATCAGAATTGAACTAACGACCGTCTGAACCTGAACGTTCTCTAGCACATGGACCTTATCAGGCCCCTGAAGGTGCACGGGTCCTTTGAAATGTTACAGAAAGTGGAAGCATTGAATCTTCTCTTGGGTCATAACCCGCCTTTCTACCAAGCTTCAGTAGCATCCATTCACAGGTCCTTGTGTCCTCCTGCTGACAGACAGACAAATAGGTGGAGCTGATGATTTCCAACATATTAATGCCAACATCTGTACGTATGGATTTCATAATAAAGGCCTGAGTAGCTCAGTTGGCAAATCTGAGGGTCCAGGGTTCAAGTCCCTGTTCAGGTGAGGGATTCTTGTTCAGACAAGAATATGCATAGAATGTAGTGGTATGTCCTCTGGTTTGCTTTGAGCCGTCAGTCCTGAGGCATCAGTCCTCTCCAGTGGGTGCCACTCCCCTCTCTCCCCCTTTCACGCTTCATCTCCATCAAACAAAGGCAAAACATGTCCCCCAGTTATGTGGAGAATGAGGTCTGAGAAGATTTAGTTTGATGAGGTGAACGCAGAGATGTGAAAACTCGGCCCCTCGTTCACCTGCCTGTTCATCAATCCTGTTTGACTGGTGCAGGCACACACACACACACACACACACACACACACACACACACACACACACACTGTAAACACACACTGATGTTCACAACACGTCTTATAGGGGTTCCTTGTGATGTGTTCTCACTTTGTTGGCTTGACAGTGGGTGTGACTGTTTTCACTGCTCGCTGTGTTTGTTCTCACTTATCATCTGCAGGTATTAATTCATCATGAGTTTCAGTCTCACAATCTGAAAACCTCATTTGAGTTCATGTGTTTCTGAGGAACCAACGGTATCTGAATTCAGTTCAGATTCCTGCAGCTCCACTGTTTGTAGGTCTATGAATCTGAGTTGAGTTTTTATAATGAACTTCCATATTCCTCAATACATCAGAAGAAAAGTCAAAGTTTATTTTTCAAACCAATCCCCTGCTGATTCCAGGAGCTGTGTCCGTCACCCCAGTTCATCGTGAAAGGAGCGACACGCCTGGACATCCGCCAGGGAAAACTCAGTAAGTACACAACCACTGCAGAGCTACACAAAACAGTATGTTATCACATGATGAGTCAGCCAAACACGGAACAGCTGAGTGGCTCGGTGAGGTGACATATTATTATATAATGTTCATCTCAAATAGAAACACTGATAATCTGTGTGACTTGAAACCTTCCTGATGCTCTGACCTCTTCAGACGACTGTTGGCTTCTTTCTGCCATCGCTTCCCTGGCTGTGCACCCGTCCCTACTGGTCAAGGTGGTTCCTCTAGAGCAGAGTTTCCAGAACGGATACAACGGAAGCTTCACCTTCAGGGTAAATACAGTAAACACAGTCCCTGGGAAAAGGCTGCATGGGTGACCGGTGCAACACAGACGCACAATCCTGAGCTTTGAAGCAGGTCCTTGTTGTTGTGATGAACACTCGTCTCCCTCTGTAGTTCTGGCAGTACGGTCAGTGGGAGGAGGTGAGGATAGACGACTTGTTGCCGACTCAGGACAACAAACTGTTCTACCTCAGCTCCCCCGACAGGAACGAGTTCTGGAGCTCACTGCTGGAGAAGGCCTATGCCAAGTGAGTGTGTGTGTGTGTGTGTGTGTGTGTGTGTGTGTGTGTGTGTGTGTGTGTGTGTGTGTGTGTGTGTGTGTGTGTGTGTGTGTGTGTGTGTGTGTGTGTGTGTGTGTCTGTGTGTGTGTGTGTGTGTGTTCCTGTTCAGGTGTTGATTCATGTTCAAAAATCCTAGATCCCAACTGTGTTCAGTTACGTACCATAAAACTGAATATGTTCATGTTTTCTTAATAAACCAACGTCAAGTTAAAGCATTAAATTCTATATAAGAAAACTCTAAATTAGACTCAAGCATTTATTGCTGTAACAAACCTGTGGTGCTTCTCCAGCTACGTACCCAGAATACACTTCATCATCGGATCAGAACATGAACAGTAATTTGAGTCTCGTCCATCTGGTCCAACACTTTGCTCTGCAGACTTTCCTGCAGATTACAGTCTCACTTTAATGTGAAAGACTGTTTATCTGAGCATCTGTTCATCTTCAGTGTTTTCTCAGGAAATAGAATTTCTCTCGGGAGCCTTTGTGATCTCAGTTAAACTTTCTCCAGTTCCCTGTCCATGTCCCCCGGCTGAACCCTGTCTGTGCTCCCTCAGGCTGAAAGGTGGCTACAGAGCTCTGGACATGGGCTTGCCTCACGAGGCCATGGTGGACATGACGGGCGGCGTGTCGGAGGTGTTGAACATCTCCTCGCTGCCCAGAAACACGCCGGCCTTCCTCAAAAACCTTCTGTCTAAAGGAGCGCTCATCAACTGCGCCAACTGTCAGGTACAGTGATAAAGATCCGACTCGTTTATGTCCCTGCAGACAAACCCTGATTCAGAGAGTCAGCGGAAGATGATGAGTCATGTTGTTGTGTGTTTTCCTTCTGTCCTGACTGTGGGTGGATGTTTGTTTTTTCCAACCAGGGTACTCTGGAAACAAGGAACGAACTGGGGATCATGTACAGACATGCCTACTCTCTGACGGCAGTAGAAAAGGTAACTGTCCCTAAACGTGAACTAGTGTCGGCTCAGATTCTAATTGATTCGATCTCACAGAATCTCAACAAAATATCTCTGTTGAGATCTTAAAATGAATCCTGGCGGCAGCTTGGAGCGACAGCCTGATCTCCACCTTCTGAGTCTGATGCACAAACGTCAAGCTGCATAAACAGATGCACACATTAAGTTCACCTGCAGGAGACCTGTGCACCTCCCTTTTCCTCGCACTGCCCTCACGTGTCGGCTCCTCTCTGTCTCTGCCAGGTGAAGACGGCATATGGCACCGTGGACTTGGTGCGAATCCTCAACCCCTGGGGCAACACAGAGTGGGCGGGTCCCTGGAGCGACGTGACAGGGTTGGTACACACCTGCATGAGCCAGATTAACCGGATTCATTTACTACTTATCTTTGTTAAGTGTTTAATGAAAATAAAAAAGACCCGCAAGAACAATTTAATTTCTCCGTCTCAAACTACCTGAAATCGTGTGTCTGCGCTTGCAGGCGTGTCTCAGTCTCATACACTGTATTTATTATTTCTATTAATCTTATATTTGTATATTTACATGGATTTATATTGCATGTTTACTTATTACTGATATCTTTTTGTGATTGTCCTCTTTGCTGCTGCAGCACATTTCCCTGTTGTGGGTGGTGTGTTTACACAGTGGTAATATTCCCAAGTCTGATTTGAATGAAATAACAGTTGCATTCAAATTGAATTCATGCATCTTCTCTGATGTGGTTGCTCCACTTGTCTGTGTCTACAGATACTATTTAATCATCTCATCATGAAGATGTGGGACAAGTATCAGCTGACTTTACACAACCTGTTGTTCTGTCTTCCAGTCCGGAGTGGAGCACCGTGAGCCCCGAGGAGCAGAAACGACTGCAGAGAGTCCGACGGGAGGACGGCGAGTTCTGGTGAGTCCGTGGCGTCTCTCTGTGACACACACCAGCTTCCTGTGAGCTGCTCTTACCCTCACATCACTTCTTTTGTCTTGCACTCATGGTTCTGATCTTATCATGTGTCCGAGGAAGATTAAAGAAAGTGTTTTGTGATACAGATCTACGTAAACACAGCTGCTGCCAAACGGACTCTGTTGACTGATGGGTTCAAAGTCAATAAACTAGATATGCGTGAATGATCTCCTTTCACTCAGGATGTCGGTGGTGGACTTCGCAAAGCAGTTTGAGACGATGGAGGTGTGTCACCTGACCGGCACCCCGGACTCCGGCGTGATGCCGTGGCGCTGCATCATGCTTCATGGGAACTGGGTGCCGAGCGTCTCAGCAGGAGGACCTCCCCATGGAGGTAATAATGACTCATAGTCACTGACATGTCATTTGGCCTGTGGTGGAGGAAGTACTCTAACATTTCACTTAAAGGGGAATTCCAGTTCCTTTTCAACCTGTGTGTGTGTGTGTGTGTGTGTGTGTGTGTGTGTGTGTGTGTGTGTGTGTGTGTGTGTGTGTGTGTGTGTCTGTCTGCAGGTTTCTTCTGGCAGAACCCTCAGTTCCAATTCGTCCTGCCGGAGGTGGACAGCGGCGACTCTAAGAAGAGCTGCTCCTTTATTTTGTCTCTGATGCAGAAACACCACAGACGCAGAGGCACTGACCTGTCCATCGCCCTGCATGTGTTCCCGGTACACACACGTGACTGTACTTAACTCATCTGTGTGTTTTTTGGCTGCCCCAGTTTGAGCCTATAGGCTTGCAGATTAATTTAACGTGAGGGTGAGTGGTTGTCTGTCTGCACATGTTTGCCGTGCGGATTAAGGGCGTGCCCACTCACTGCATGCTGGGATAGGTTCTATTAGCTTTGGAGCTTCTTTGTTTGTTTTCAGTCATTACACAAAAACGGGGGTGACTAATATCTATGAGTGTGTGAAATTACTTAAGTATGTTTGAATCTCTAATTTTATGATTTCACAAAACGTACGATTAAAGCAACACAACTGGAAACAAGATTGTTGGACAGGAAGTACTATAAGTAGTACTTTACGATGGAGAACTACGTCTCCATGTGTAATAAATCTGTGCCGTCTCACCAGGTCCATCCCACAAAAACATACTTGCCTCCTGAGGAGCTGAAGGCCGTCGGCCCCGTCTTCTGCAGCCCCCGTTACTCCTCACGTCGGGAGGTGGTTCTCCGTGGTTCCCTTCCACCTGGTTCCTACATCATCATCCCCTCCACCTTCGAGCCCAATCAGCAGGGGGCGTTCCTCCTCCGGGTCCTGACGGAGCAGGGGAACACGGTCGCGTGAGTCATGGATTCATCTGAGGGTTTTGTAGTTTTCGGGACATGGGAGAATGTAAAACATCAATAAATTAAAACTTAGATTCTCGTCCATACCGTTATGATGGAGCGTTTTGAGGTTTGTGATCATAATTATGATGATTCTTTGATTTTCTCTTTTCAGTCCAGCTAACAAACCAGCACAAGAGATCATTTCACAAACTGAGGTAAGAGACGTGTTGAATTGGTTAAATTATTCACAGAGGATATAAAATCAGAGGAGTGATCAGAACCTGGAGCAACTCAAGCTTCTCTCACATGAACAGTTACCTGAAGTCTTGACTGTCAGGTTCCTCGTTAACTGGAAGAAACGTCTAGAACCAGACTCGAGAGAGAGAGAGAGAGAGAGAGAGAGAGAGAGAGAGAGAGAGAGAGAGAGAGAGAGAGAGGCAGTAACATGTAGTAAAGTAAATACATTGGACTCACTTCAAATAAGGAAGTAAAACACCAGTAGGAGGATTATCAGAAACCATGACAGTGAACGAACAGTCAGACACTGATGAAGCCTCAACATGTCACATTATAATTAGTGTTATGTCTTTTGTTTTATTTAAAAAAAAATGTGCGGATGAAATGTCAGCCTTCAGAGCCTGGATAGCTCAGTCGGTAGAGCATCAGACTTTTAATCTGAGGGTCCAGGGTTCAAGTCCCTGTTCAGGCGATAGAAGTTTTAAAATACATGTGGTATATGAATTGGGTCACGACTATGAAGCCAAGTCAACATACACATGATATCTTTACATTATCTGGTTTAACTTAACCCAACAGTCAGGCTAAGTGTGAGCGTGTGTTTCCTGACATGAACCAGTCTGACAGGCAGCAGAGGACTTTGCCTTCACACAGGCCCAATGCAGCAGGTCCTTCTCTGCACAGACGCTTTCACAATAACCACAAAGCAAATTCTTCAACTGACTAAGATCTTAATTATTTCATTTGAAGTGAATATTACATTATTTATTTCACAGTGCAGCCCGACTGAAGAGTCTCAGTACTGTGAGTGTTTGAGACAGACTTCATTTGATTTGCTGCCTCAGCCTCAAACCCTGCAGATTAGTCTACTGTCGGTGTGAATGTGAGTGTGAATGGTGCCTGTCTGCACAAATTAGCCCTGGGATAGACTGCTGAGCGGATTAAAGGCGTGCCCACTTCCCATCCATTGCATGCTGGGATAGGTGCCAGCGTGCACTGAGATAAGTGGGCGGATAAACTGCCAACTGAATTAAAAAACGCTTGTTGCCATAAATCAGCTCCAACACCGGTGATTAACTGATGTAATTGGAATATTTGAAACCCCCACAAAGCTCCATACATGCACATGAACCCTGACAGTCGACATGTGTTTGTAAAAAGAAATGTGACTCTGTCTGCAGCCGTCACATCCTCACCAGGCTGCGCTCCCTTCACCCAAATCCACCAGACTCCTGTTTATGAAACACTGCAACAAGGTGAGATTTACCTGCACCTCAGAGATGTTAATATATATAGATATATATATAATGTATATAGAGCGATATATGAAGATACGATGATATATCATAGCTATATGAAGAGGAGTGACTGTGTGAGTCTTGTTTTGTGATTGCTTCATGTCTTGTGTTCATCAGAAGGGGATTTGCAAACCAGTGCATCTCCACAGCCTCCTGACTGAGGCCATACAGGGAGGAGGTCAGTGATGTCTCTGGATTCCAGATCAGTTTGCGTGTCTTTGTTTTCACTGAATGGGATGAATTGGTGTGGTTAGTGTGTCCCAAGTATCCTGGGAAACGACATGTGATTGGACAGAACAACAGTTTAGGAGCCTCCAGGCATTTTCGGTGTTTCAGATCAGAGCTGTAGGACAACGCTCCCGAAAAACATGTCAGTAGCAAGCTCGCAAATGTGTGAGTTGTGGGGGTTGTTGGCTCAAGTTTCAACATGTCAGACACAGTTCTCAGATCAGCATTTAGAAGGTTTGTAACCTGGAAAACCGACTGATGCACTGAGAGAACAGTGATCATTTTGAAACTCTGAAAAGGTGTTTGAGAAACTCTGTTGAAGTGTGCTCAAGTTTAGCTGAACCTAACCCACAAATTAAAAATAATGTTTGCAGATATTTTATTTTCTCAGCCTATCAAAACATTGTGCGATGCTTCAAAACTTAGTGCCAATCATGCAAAACCTTTTTTTAGTCGTTTTCCAGCTTTTAAACACAGCTTCAACCTTTCAAACCTTTCAGTGTTGGCCGGCACTGAGAAGAATCTGGCTCTGGAGCACTGCAAGAGTCTGGTGGTCCTCACCGATGTATCCTTGTTTCTTATATCTTAACAAACTCACACACTTCCACAGATAAAAACAACTGTTATTATCTATGAGGCTTCTCAGCTCTCTGTCTGTGAAGATTCAGAAGTTCAGAGGTTGTACGAGTGCACGCAGGTAACTGCACTTACTTGTGTTTCTTTCAGGTATTTAACGTGTGTACCTGTGTTGAGAGTCGTTATGCTAAACAGTTGTTGGTTGTTGTGTTTCTCAAGGTGTGAGTGTCTGTTGATACTTGTAAGCTATAGACTCATCTTGTTAATGGAATCTCTGGATTCCTGGATCAAAATTCCTGCATCCGCCCCCCCCTATAATTTTATTAGTTTAGGATGCTTATCTTATCAGTGAGGACTCAGTTCACGGTCATAATGCTGCCATCTTAAAATGAGTCTATTTATTGATAGAACTGTAGAGCCGACTCTGTTGAAGACTGTTCTGGTTCATGTCTGGTTCATTTTCTTGACCTCAGTATTTAATCCAGACTCAGGGCACCGCTCGGCTGAACTGGCATGAGTTCATGGGTCTGTGGGACATGATCAAGAGGTGGACGGTAAGGTCATCAACACACAGTAACTGTGACATCAACAAGAACATATATCAATCAACCTTAACCCTCATAGCTAAGAGCCTTAACCCCAACCTTAACATAATTCGAACCCTAAGTGAGTGAGGGCGAGCTTCAGTGACCATAGAAACATGGAGGGTGACACAGAGGGTTGTTTAGAAGCAGAGGACTTGTCTCCTCAAGATCCCCCTGAAGTGGGCACCAGTAGTAAGGTGGAGGACCAGTAAGGTGGAGGACCAGTAAGGTGGAGGACCATGGTGGTCCGGAGCCGTATCATCTCTCATAGCCGAGGCAGTGCGAGTGCAAGAGAGGGAGGAGGAAGTTATAATGTAACATTAGTTTAAGGGCTAAGGTTCAAATAGTTGTAAAGCAATAATTACCATGAATATCTTTGTAGCTCTTACATAAAATGTCCAACAAATCAAAAGGGACACACTGTCATCCCCACCACGTGTGTTGTAGTAATAATAATAACTTTATTTGTCTAGCACTTATCTAAACAAGTGCTTAACTAAATACATGGTAAGGAGGCGGTGGTTGACTGTCTTCACATCAGCCAATAGAAAAATTCAACTGCAATAGCCAGGTTTCAACCAGTAGAGGGCAGTCACTATGCTTGTTTGTATTGAACACTGGTTAATAACTGTATTCATTTGTTCTCAGATGGAAAAAGTGCTTATGATGTGTCGTTACCAAAACTGTTTTACAGGTTTCCATCGTTGAATTGAACTTTATGATGTCAGAGCATGTGCAGTTGTTCATGCACGGTGTTTATTTCTCCTCAGGACATCTTCCTGGTGTTTGACAAGAACCAAACGAAGCGTCTGGAGTATCAGGAGGTGGCTCCAGCTCTGAAGGCTGCAGGTACGTTCATTCATCCAGGATTCACTCACACTTTAAATGTCTCTCTGCTGTGTTTACAGGTTTCATGTGTTAAAACATGTCTGATAGATTCAGGCTCTACATCTGTTACGTGACCAATAGGGGGAGTCAAACCACCTCTCGTCACCTCCTCCTTGGCCTTTAACAACAAATATAGAGTCGCATATAATACTGAGGTGTTAGAATTAGATAAAGAATCAGCATCCGACCTGATTTACTTTATGTTGACACACATTACAATCATTTTAACATCCTAAACTAACTTTTTAAAGTGTCAGAGAACATTAACTCGGAGATTAGGTTGTTGCCTCATCAGTCAAATACGCTCAAATCTCTAATTCATATGAAGTAAAGTTATATTAAAGTAGGTTATTAAACAATGCTAAAGTTTAGATTAAATCCAACACAGGATCCAGAGAGTGGATAACAATGTGTACAGCGACATGAGAGAGAGAGAGAGAGAGAGGCAGTAA
Organism: Hippoglossus stenolepis; assembly: GCF_022539355.2. NCBI lineage: Eukaryota > Metazoa > Chordata > Actinopteri > Pleuronectiformes > Pleuronectidae > Hippoglossus > Hippoglossus stenolepis. The sequence goes on along the minus strand of NC_061486.1, from coordinate 2,338,311 downwards.
CATGTAGTAAAGTAAATACATTGGACTCACTTCTAATAAGGAAGTAAAACACCAGTACGAGGATTATCAGAAACCATGACAGTGAACAAACAGTCAGACACTGATGAAGCCTCAACATGTCGAATTATAATTTGTGTTTTTTTTTTTCTGCGGATGAAATCTCAGCTTTCAGAGCCTGGATAGCTCAGTCGGTAGAGCATCAGACTTTTAATCTGAGGGTCCAGGGTTCAAGTCCCTGTTCAGGCGATAGACGTTTTGAAATAGGAAGTTCTTACTTCTGCTGTGATCACACAGTCGTATGTTCGAGCTTCTCTTTGACTAAAAGAGGAAATCTTGTGTGTTTGTGCTGCAGGAATCACGGTGGACGACCTGGTGATGCAGCTGGTTGGCCTGAGATACACTGAGCCAGACATGACCGTCAGTTACCCCGGCTTCTTGTACCTGGTGATGAAACTGGAGAGCATGATACGTAAGACAACAAGAAGCTGCAGAAACTATAACATGTTCAAATCATCCATAATTATCACAACATGTTTGAATTTACAAAACGATGCAAAATGAGGAGAGGAAGTGAAGAGCGGCAGAGGAGCAGAGGGGAGGGAGGGGGAGGTGACAGAGGAGGCGTGGGACACAGATGGGAGGAGAAACGTGCAGAGACGACGCTTGATGCAGAAGGAGAAGATGGAAACAGGAACATTTGTGAAAGGTCTCTGCAGCTGATCTTTATCGTCAGTCAGCAGAAACTAATGCAAAGTGTCCCGACAGTAAACTCACACACAAGAAGAGTTCCACAGAAACGTTCATGTGAACTGTTGTTGTTTCCTCTTTCACAGAGAAATTCCAAGCGTACGACGTGGCAGGAATGGGGACGATAGCAGTCAGCTACAAACGGGTATGAACACAGATACATCTCCACCAGCCAGACTCCTTCTACACCTCTTTTATTAAAACAGAACTGAAAATAAACAACTACATGTTCTCTCTCTGGTTCCAGTGGCTCCACATGACCATGTACAACTGACCTGCTCCACTCAGACACACTCACCAGGACTCACTCAGCTCTTTGTTGATTTTCTTTTCACTGCTCGATCTCAATGTGTGATTTCTGTTGTATTTGTGTATATGAACGATGTCAAGTGTAGTTCAGTGACAGGAACACGAGGCAGACAAGGACATATTGTGCCTTTAGTTCCCCCTCATGTACGGAGTCATCGTATAGTCACGGAAACGTCTCTCTCCAGTCATGGAAACAACCGGGGTCAAAGGTCAAACACGGACGTGCTGCTGTGATGTCAGTGAAGTGTATGATTCACTGTGTCGGTGACTTTTGAGCAGACATAGCCTCGGTGATCTCAGGGATGAAACTTTAAGATGTTGACATCATTTCTGAGCCTGAATTTAGAACATTTGACTCCAAATAACAACAAACTTCCAAACTAATTAATGATATTAATTAATCGCTGTTCAACATGAAAACTGACTCTTATCAATGGTCTCATTTTCATACCCAGTAGTTCATCATGTATTTAACTGATCATTTCATAGACTCACTGCTGTCCTGCAGAAAGTCTACACATCTTCCACCGCAGACTAAAAACACATCTCCTCCGATTATACCTTGAATAAACAAAATTATATAGTGGAAACAGTTTTGTTTATATATGATGTTTTACAAGATCTGTGACGGGTAAATTCCAATGATATAAAGAAAGAACTTTGGTTCGACATTTGGAATAAAGGTTTAAATGATCTTAATAAATACTATTAAATAACGCAGTGTCAAATTGTACATAGACTACATTACTCTAAAGTAAAGTTGAAAAAGAGGCATTACTCTTGGATTCTAGGTGACATTGGTATTCTAGGTTATTTGTGGGAATTGTTAGGTTTTGGTCCTTTTTTTAATTTTACAAGTCTGGTGTGTTTTTCTCATCTGTTTTCCTTTGTGATAATGTTCTTTTGAAATTAAGCTAAATGTATGTTTAACGAATGTATGCTTCACAATAAAAATATTTGAGAAGAAGTCATCTGGAGTCAGAGTCTGTGCAGTGTAGAGATCGGTGGATGGAGCGTTTAACGAATCACGAGTCAGTCTCAGCTGTCAATTATGACGTTTCAGCCTGTTTTTATATCATAAATAAAACCAATTAAAACCAAACATCCATCCATGTGGTCCATGTTTATTTACAGTCTATGTTTCAGCAGCTTTATTACTGTGAAAGCCTTAAAGCTGAAGTGGAAAACAACCAGTGACAGTCCCTAAATGGTTAATTAAAACTCAGTGCCTTGCTCAAGGACACTTCAGAATGCAGATAGGAGGAGCTGAGAGTCGAACCTGATAAGAAAACTGCTTTTAATTTACGTTTCATGCTTTTTAATCCATTACTTCTCTAGCTCTTAGGTACATGTCGATTATTGTGTTTCATACTGTAATTGTGGCATAATATAATATAGTTCATAAGAATATGCATTATAATGATGTTATACTCTACTGTACGTTGGCTGCTACAGTAACATTAAGATTATTCAAAATTTAATAGGCAAAACCATATTAACTCTCTCTATGTAAAATTGGCGGACAAAAAGAAATGTTGACTGTAACGAATGAATGAATAAACAGTGATTTGAATAGATCTTTAACTCCGGTGTTACAGTCGATTGTCAGTGTAATAAATGAGCAAACTAGCAGCTCAACAAAGTAAAATAACTTTGGCCACATTTTACCTATGGATTAAATCCCAAAGAGCCGATTGGCCTTCAGAATAAAAGAAACAATGATAACAAATCAGAACTGAAGAGATAAAGTCAGGGCTCCTTCTTTAATGTTAAAACTCACTTGATTAAAAGGAACCATCTGTACACGTGAATGTGAAGGTCGCTTGAGTCATGAGACCTGAGAGACTTGAACTCATTTACATCATGTTGCCGGTTCTGTGGTTTAACATTTTAAATCTATACAGATGATTGATGAAGAGGCTGTAGTGTCTCTGTGCAGTTTTTCACCGGGGTCGGTCTCGACCCCCCCCCCCCTCCCGACCACAGTGGATATTTTCAGAAATGATCCTCTGCTCTTTACTAAAGTCTGGTATGTGTAAATATCCGTCTTCCAGCATCGTTCTTTACACTGAGAACAGTCTGAGATACACATACCAGAGGTTGTGTGTGTGTGTGTGTGTGTGTGTGTGTGTGTGTGTGTGTGTGTGTGTGTGTGTGTGTGTGTGTGTGTGTGTGTTTGTGTTGTGTGTTGTGTGTGTGTGTGTGTGTGATACATTCTGTGAGGACCAGTTTGAGGTTTAAACCATTGGAGTGAGGATGTCATGGGAAAGTAAAGACATTCCAGTCAGTTCTCACTTTCTGACACAACTTTAAAGAGCTGGTTCAGGGTTTAAACTTAGTTTCAGGTCAGGATAAGGGGAATGGGGAGTGTGTGTGTTTCTGTCTCAGGCTAAGTTTAGTGACAATCTGGGCAACGTCTTATCTAATTGGATAGAAGATAGAAGCTGTGCCCTCAGTTGGGAAAAGGACGTGCTGATCAGCAGTGTGTGTTTGGTCTTGGTGTTAATCATGTTGTGGGAACCTAAGTCTCGATGTTCTTGTAAAATCTGGACAATGAGAATGTGTTTCTCTGCTGTTTGTGTGTGTCCCTCCTTAAATAGATAGAAAAACAATCTATTCATACGTCTCTTGTTCCTGCTAATGAGCCCAGACCAGGCTGCAATTATGACCCGGGCCTGTGGTGACCAATCACAGAGTGGCGAGTAGCCGAGCCGCACTGTATGGCATCACATGACAGTATCAGGGCCGGAGTGTATATGCTGCTCTGGGCTGTGGTGACACTAATCGACCAAGACAGCCTGAGCATGACCTACTTCTGAAGGTGGCTCCTGCAGACGGGACGGTAACCCTCCAAACCAGGAGTAATGGATGCTGCTGCAGCTCAGGCTCTTTATGATGTCAGTCCCCCGGGTCAGTGGCTCGAAAGCGTTTGGTTCATGACCCCCTGATGTTCACAGGCTGCACACCAATAATCTAACAAAGACTGATTTCACCTGCTCAGGTCACCTCATATCTTTTTGAGGCTGGGACACTGGGCATTATTTAATATTTTACAAGGAAAATGTTTTAAAAAGTGAAATTGACCCAGAAATATAAATTCGGAATCTTCTGGTCCAAAAACATAAACTTGGGACGATCAGAGAGGTCAAGACCCTCATAACCACAGGTTGTACGTCTGTTCTAAAGTTATTAACAAATTGAATTCTCCCTCTGCTAAATTTTATTTTAAACACACATGTTATTCTACTTCCTTGACTTCAGGCTATGAGTTCTGAGCATAAAGACGAAAATTAAAGTTGTAAAACACAGCCGCACAGTTTACAAATTGGTTAGTTGTGAATTCAAACACAGAAAAAAGACACTTGTTAACTAATTAAATAAAGTTAACAAGTAATACAAACACAATTTAATTAATTTGTGTGTAACAATAAAGTATGTTTTCAAGTTGATATTTTCTTTTTGTCAGTGAAGTATAAGTGAATATATATTTAATATTTAGGATTGATTAAGTTTCATTGTCTCAGCAGCTCAGTCCAAATGGTGCATGAATATTAATGAGGTGTCTGGACCCGAACAACACAAATAACCAGGTTTATAACCGGAAACACGCGAGGACACCTTCAAAATAAAACACCAGAGCTGTGAGGATTCACAGAAAATAAATCTATTTACATAAGAGATCTCAAGTGTAGAGTTAAGTATTTCATTCATAAAAAAAATCCACTGAGATATTTTAGAGAAAGATGTTTGTATTTTATGTTTCGAGTAAGTTTTATTTATTCATATTTTATTGATCCTTAAGGCAGTTTACTTTATGGCAGCTACATAATTTGTTAATTAATTGTTGATGTATGTTTCTCATTGAAAGTCTGTTTATTATTTACTGTTCTTTGTTTGTTTTATTCTACATGTATATTTTATGTTCGAAATAAATAAACAAATCCAAGTTATGCAATTTCTTTACAAATACTAAATACTAATACAGGTCATTTATTTGTATGAACTATATTTTCTTGTCTCGTCTGATGTTTTATGAAAAAAAGATGAAATGAAAATGTCTCTTCTAATCTAACATTTGATTTTACTTTAATCCTTCACGTGTTTATTTATCTCCTTGGGAGTCAAGGAAGGCGGAGTGAAATAAAACGAATAATTATTGATGGCAATTATAATAATTGTTGTGATTACAATGATTAAATAATACACAATAGTGCAATGTAAAATTATAGATTCCAATTATCATTGATATTGTGACTATAGTTAAAGATAAAGAAATTAAGATTGTAATGGGGGGGGGGGGTTGGAACTTTTTCTTTATGGTTGGATATATTGTGTCTTGAATAGAAATCAGAATGACTGGTTTGATGACTGGTTTGATGACAGTAGAGAAACCCTGTGTGTGTGTTGTGTTGTTGTGTTGTTGTGGAGTCAGTGCACTTTAAACCCATGTGTGTTATTTTGAAGGGCCGGGCCGGAACCCTGTGTGCGGGCCGCCGGCAGCTTGTGGTTCCGGCCGGTTCCTCCCGGTTCCTCCCAGCAGCCGCACCGAGCAGCTCTTCTCCTCCCGGCAGCGGCGGCAGCAGCACCGGGGAACCTCGCACTCGCACACCGGCTCGGCATCACTCGGAGACGCGCTCTCACGGCTGGAAGCGGCGACCGAACGCGGACTCCTCGCCCCGGCCGCGAACCCCTCCCCGTACCGCCTCTTTCACTTGGGACGTCACGGTTTTCCCCCCCATTTTTTTTTTATTTCCTCCCACCAACCTCTGACAGACTGTCCGCCGCGCACTCAGCTTGGCTAGGCTGACATGGTAGATTACCACGCTGCTAATAACCAGTCATCGTTCGGCGGTGTTCAAGTCTACATGGAGCAAGAGAACGATTGGGACCGGGACCTTCTGCTGGACCCGGCCTGGGAGAAGCAGCAGCGGAAGGTAAGGACAGCCGCGGAGGAGTCGGGGCCCAGCTGGGGCCGAGTGTAGCCGGGCTGAGAGGAGGCGGCGGCGGCAGGGCATGAAAGAAAAATGGCTGGGACGGGGAGTGGAGGTCAGAGGACGGGCCTGCAGCTGCACCAGTGCCCCACTTTCTATCACCCACTCCCCCCCTCAGCCGCAGCCTGTCCCCCCCTCTCTGGGTCTTTCTCTCATTCCTCTCTCTCTCCATGAAAACTGCTGGATTGTGTCTGTCTCCCCTTTTTTCGCTGCTGCCCTTTCTCTGTTAAAGGTGATTCTTCTCCCGGTACTTTCCCTCCTCTTCCTCCTCTTCCTCCTCCTGCCTGAGCGGAAACACGGCGCCACATTGTTGTAAAAAAAAAAAAAATCCCAAAATGTGATAGTGCAGATTTGATGTAGTGTTTGTGTGCGGAGGCTTTAGGGCGTCATCACGCTCCCTGTCCCACTTGTGTGTGCCTGCCTGGCCGCGGGCTGAAGGCCGATACGACTCACCGAGGCGAGGCTGGGAAACCGAACCGATACCACGGTGCTCCGGGGCCGATATACCGACAATTTAACCTTGAAGCATTCGTGGTTCATCATCTTTTATTCAGAGGTTCAATTCTCAGGATGGAAAATCACCAGGGAAACACAGTCATTGAAACCCACGGTCCGCTTGTGGAATTCCTGACATAGTTCGCAACTTTTTCGAGCCTCAGAGTATTCGAAGCATGGCAGTTATTTTAAAAGCATTTGAAAAATCCTGTGAGCGTCACCTCTGTACAGACGAGTCCTCCTGTGGCAGAACCCTCCAACTGGTTCTGCTCAGGATCGCTGGAACGTCTGTGTTTCCCAGTGAACCAGCCAGTTACCGCCAGTTTCCAGTGGAACCGCTTTAATCAAAGATTTGTCAGTAATGGAGAACGCTGCACAACAGAAGTAAACTAGATGTAAGAGAGTGGATTGCACTTGATTACCTGGGAGGGTTTGAACCGTTGGTAGAGAGACTGTATTCAGACAGTTTCTGACATGCCTCCTTAGTGGTTTCCTCCTTCCTCCTTTCCCAACCAGTCAAACAGGACACACCCACTGATACCATCATGGTTCTAACATGAAAACCTGAAGCACCTTTTCAGGTTCAGAACCAATTTCAAACAGAAATGTGTGTTCAAACCTCTTCCATGTTTCTGTTTTAAATTCAGACACCAAACCACTCGGCAACATGTTCATCAAGCTCTGCAGTTTTCTGTGGGTTTGGCCTAATGCTACCGACTATCATCTCCACTGCTTCTTCCATAACAATTACATCCTCATCAACGTCATCCACCACTTTTCTGCTTGACATGTTTTTGGTAATAGACGCAGCCTGGCTGAGATTGTTGCCAATGGGTGTTGCACCACTTTGCTACCTGTGCACAGTCCCCGGATGGCAATAAAAGTCATCCACTAAAATTTACTAGACAAAGGTGACCTCGTTTTTTTTTTTTACCCAGTTATCCCCTTTAGGCGGCTGCCAAGCTGACTGAGCGTCTCTCAAAATATAGACCCATTTAAAAAGACCTTGTATGTTCCAAATAGGAAATAGAGGAAGTTATGATGTGATATTTACATCACATGTTCCCTCCATAACTACAGGGATGTGTCTTAAAACCGTAAACCCCTCTTACATCAGTTTTTAACGTTCTAAATTCTCATAAGGGCGTGGAGACAGTATAACGAAGGGCAATTTGAAGAACCATTACTTGACAGTGTGGAATGATCTAGAGGGTGTGTTTTTATGTGTGTGTGTGTGTGCGCTAACCAGGCTACGCACCCTAGCCTTTTCACTAATTCTCTAGATGACTGGCATACTTTCTAGTGGTGTGACAGCATGCCAAGCATTGAATTGTGCATTTTTATAAGGCTACTCAGCATATTCTCTGTCAACATCACACATTCTTACACCTGCTTAACGTCAAACCTCTGCGGCTCCAGTCCTCCGTTGGCACCTGATGCCAGTTGCTCCACTGTTAGTCATATTTGTCCATGGATCCCAGAGGTCAAAGTAGGAGAGCATATCCGTACAATCATTAACAGAATGAGGATTGTTGTGCAAACCTGGGCTGAGGTCCACTCCTCCACATTCCCACATCTCCCCTCATCAGTGGCTGCTGATAGGTGTTTAGTTGACTGGGGAGAGAACAAGCCGGGGACGTGTCCCTCTGGAAAGCTTGAGCTGCGCCGGTCGCAGTGAGGCGGGGGGGGGAACCAAGGGCAAATTCCTGCGGTGTATTCACGCTCACTGTGCCAGTTATTGCGCAAAAGGGGAGCAAACGCCTCCCGCAGAAATATCAAGAGAGAAGTGGATATAATGAGTGTGGGAATGGGTTTGTCCCTGTGCAGTGAGAGAGGGGCGAGTCTGTAAAGTCACAAACGGGAGCAGTTTGTCAGTGGCAGGTTTTTCCATCATGCTGACTTCTGAACATTGAAAATGTTGAGTAATACGAGTGGGGGGAAAGATGGCCGTCCTCAGGATTTTTTTTTGCATTGTTGCCTTTTTGTTGTCCACAGTGAGAGAGAGAGAGAGAGGAGGGGGGGTGATCTGATGAAGGAGGCAGAGAGAGGTCATGTGACAAAGGCCTCCCTTCACATTTGAACTCAGAACACTGTAGGAACATAGTTCACATGTTATCTAATGGAGCCACAAGGACCATGAAACATTTGGACTTGATCTGTTTGTGTAGAAAAGTGATCTGCATGGACAGGCCTCATCCTCATCCATACGAACAAGGCTGAACATGCATATAACATGACCACTCAAGTACACTGGGCATGTGCCATTGTAAACATGAAGCATTTGCTGGTAGCCGAGGCTGATGTATCGGGTCTAAAACTCCGGAGTAGTGTGGATGCCAGGCGCAGCTGTAGCAAAGGGTCTGCATTTTCAAACAGAAATGTAGTTGTGTGGATGTAACCTTCTTCTAATACAAGACGTTTGGCCAGTGTGAGTTTGTGTTTCTCTCACAGAAGCAGAGTTTGTCCTTGTGGTTTGTTTCCATTTGTCCATTTTGAGCAACATTTCTCAACACCCTAGAGCAGCTGGACTGAGCCAAGCAGAGTCCAGTTAACGTCAGTTTGTTACAGAAGAAGCTTCTCCCCCCGACAAACATGTTATTAAGTCTCTGTGCTCAGGGATCCACCACAGGTTCCAACATGTCACAGTGCGCAGCGCCGCAATCAGAGGTTTTATTGTACATCCTGCTTCCTAGCGACAGTTTGGCTGCACATATTTCTCATGTCATGATTCAGAGTGAAAGGGAGCGAGGTGGGTGGATGAGCTAACAAGGAGGCAGTAAAGTGCACGAGCCAAAGGGCCTGGAACAGTCTGCAGCATTTGTCAAGGTGACACACCAGCACTTGTTCGGCTGTTCCCCTCTGATGCAGTGGAGCTGGGTTAATTCACAAAACAGATCAAACTCTAGATTAACGGTTGCAGCTAATGCAGAGTGAGTGGCCTAAGTTGAGCAGGCAAATCAGTTCTGGTGTTTGCAGGAAACCAAAAGAAAGACTGAGAAGTTAAACTGTGGATTCACGTCGGCGTTAATAATCTCATTCTCTGGTCTTAGATTGTATCATTAGCGTGTGGCACTAATCGTGCAACATTTCTCACAAGTCAGTTGTGTTACTGTGTCACAATCAGTTGTGGTTACTGACTGGTGTTTGATCTGCCCTCATTTTCCTATGCAGCCAGTGTCTCATTCTGTTTGCACTGCAGTGACTGAAGCTGGACTGTTACACTGACTCACAGCTCAACTCACTGCTGGAAATATGGGAGGGTGAATGAGAGGATTTGACGTAGCTTGGGATAATATTTCTCTTGTGTTGAGTATAGTCACTAAGTTCCATTCATACTTTAAACTTCTGTAAACCATAAACCTTTCCTGCCCCCATCCAGAAATAAAGTAGCAATATCTCGGAAACCAACACGGCCATCTTGTGCGTTTGACGTCATTTGTGTTTGTGCGGTCATGATCATGGAGTGGAACCACGGTATCAAGGTCCCAATCGAGACTCAGTTTCAGCTGTCAATCATGACATTTCACTTTTATATCATCAACTAACTTATTAAAACCAAATTATTAGAAACATCAATGTGATTAAAACTTCCTAAAATCAAAGAAACCATCTTTGAGAAACATTCATTCAATGTGTACTTTGAGTTTTTAGTTTGATGCATGTCACATCAGCGAGGAGGCAAGATTTATAACCTATACTGCAGCCAGCCACTAGGGGATGATCAATAAGCTTTGGCTTCACTTTCAGTAGCCCTCATGTCCTCCATCTTTATATACACTGCATGCTTTAATCACACCTACATTTGGGTCTGTCACAAATGAAATAACTTTTTTCTGTAGCCTGATGTCAGAGTAAACATGTTTTTTTCGATGTCTCAAAGTAAGCATCAGGAATTTGTTTGTATTCGGCCTCCTCTTCCTCCACCAGTGCCCAAGGTGGGCAGCTGGACACAATGTTAGTTTGTTCTTTTGGCGCCCACTTTCACATGCTTTCTGTGTGGCTGGCTGGCAGGCAGGCGGAGCCGGTTCAGATGGCCTGGGTTGGCTCAGGACGAGCTGCGAGGGACATTTTGCCAGGACAAATGGACCAAAGAATACATCCTGCGGTCATTACTACATTGGCTTAGATCTGGCTGCATAACAAGCTGCCATGTCGCTTTTTTTCCGATCCCAGCCTACTTCCTGTTCCAAAACATTTAAAAACCAGAAGGGAGCTGAAAACGTTTGAGGAAGGTTGAGTAAATTGGCTGTTTGCTGAACAACAATGGACAATGGTCCATTTGTAGAGAACAACCGACAGAAACAAACGCTTTGATTGATTGTCTGTCTTTTCGTGTGTGATTGGCTGTGTCGCTGGACCAACCTGAACGGGATGTGGTGAACAAGAGGAAATTACTCTTGAATGAGGGCAGTTGTAATTAAAGTTGTAATCACCACACACACTTTTGCATTGTGTTGCGGCCTCTTGATGGACATTAAGTTTATTCAGCTTGGATCCACTCCACAGAATTATCATCTTCTCTCTGTTCTTGATATAAACCTAGGGTACATTCACACTTAAAGCCCTCGTGCTCATTCATTTTTTAGATCAGATCTTTTGGTTTCATGCTATTTCTTAACTGGGGCCTGTATCAGATTCCATTGTGAACTGGTCACAGTCCTGTACTGACCCGCATGAACAAAAGAATAACGAGACATACTACTTTACGTCGCAGGCCTTTCTGAAATTAACATCATTGAGTTCACTGAAGTCCGTGTGTACGGTTCCATGTACAAGTTGTTGTCAAACGCAAATTGGTTGCGGTACGAGCCCTCAAGTTTGGCTTGAACAGGAGTGTCACTCCAAACACGCATAAAATGGTGATTACTGCTCTAGGGTGACGTAAAGGTTGCACGGATCCAAGCTGTGTTAGATTTGGACCTAGCCTTCCCCACAAAGTTCATTCACAGGCCACAGGATAGATAATTATTGGGAGATACTGTGGACCACATATGAAAGTGGCCCGAATTGGAAAAGACCAGATTCAATGCGACTTCTTTTGTTCGCACTATCATGAAAAAATACCTGAGTCGCATGCGAGCAAAAACAGATTTGGTCCACTTGAACCTGCAGTCTGAACAAAGACTGTGTGGTTGCCGGCTCAGACACCTGAAATCAGATCTTTTTGATGATCATGGTTTTCCAAAATTATTTTCAGAGGAAATACAAGAATAAAGAACGAAGGGGAAAATCTAACACATTTCTTCCTCTTTAAAAAAAAAAAAAGTAGAACATCCAATATAGCTGAACTGAGCCTGTAGATCTGCTGAGACAATTACTTCAGTAAGCAGTTTTTCCTAACTGCATTTTTCTCTGAGTATTTTGGGAACGTGAGATAATGGAAGTCTTGGGTCATTCCCTCACCGCCAGCTGATTCCAGGTCAGCTGTGGGAAAGCCCTCCACCTCAGCTGTGACCGCCATCCAGAATCAGCTTGTGGACCTAAACAACGAACCAGTCAGTCAAGCAGACAGGCAGTGAGAGGACAGAGCCGCGAGGAATGTAACCCCTCTCGGTCGCCCCCTCCCTCGCTGTCTTTCTCTCTGTTCTGCGTTTGATGGCGGTGAGAGAGCATGCAGGGGGAGACATTCCTTTGGTGGCCCATTATAGCCTGCCCGGCTTGTGGGAGGTGACCTTTTACTAAAGGGGGGCGGGGTATCCTGTTTTTTTTGTTTTTTGCTTTGGGGGTTTGCAGGATTGCAGATGTGGCCGACGTGGTGGAGTCAAGAGGGAGAATCCTCCTCTGGGGCAGAGGGTGTTCACTCACCGAGGGGGGGCTGCTTTAATTTCCAGCCTGTTTCAATGTGGCGGATGTTGCGGCGCCAATCGTTGCTCCAAATATTTGTGTGCAGAAAAAGCTTGCTTCCCGTGTGGCGGGCGAGTTCAAAGAGCCGAGCGCAGATACGGAACTGCAGACGGTGAACACATGGTCCAATCAGTTGTGAGGGATCGTAGCTACCGTGTAGCCCCTGAGCGGTTATTGACATAGGTCGGTTGTAGGCCTGTGTGTCGAGGTGCTGAAGCCTAATGTGTTTCTCTTTCAAAGAGATTTCTTCACGGTCTGTTTCTCTCCCACTCTCTTTGTGTGTGCGTTGCATTTTGGGACAGCGAGGACTCGGGTGCGTTCGAATGTCAGAGCAGCCGCAGATCCCTGGATGCAGTTCCTGTCTGATTATAACTTTTAACTCTCTCACTCACGGTGGCTGTTCACATGCTCACTTCTAGGCTATTGTGTGCAGTAATGAGGATTAGTAAATGGCATTTCCTCCTGATGAATTGAAATTGGCAACAACAAGGACCAAGAATTTCCTTCTGGTTGGCTGCCAATATTCTTGTTGATGGTTTTAGCTTGAAGCTCAGACACCCCCCTCGTTCACATGTCCTCGGGTGTATCCTCAACAAAGGGTTTAAGGGAACATACTGACTTTTCTTTGCACATTTGATCCACTTGCCTTTCTTTGTATCCAGAGACCATATGATAGATCTACATCATGACCTCCACGAAGGAGGTTATGTTTTAATTTGCTGTTGGTTCGCAGGATTGTGTAAAAACGAATGAATGAACTTCCATGACATTTTGTGGAGGGAGGGTGCACGACCCAAGAAAGAACCCATTTCAGGAAAGTGTCCACTCTTCAGTCCATATTGAAAGCAGCGTAAGACAACATGTGTGTGTCTGAGCAGAGAGATTGCGACTGCACTGATTGTGGGACAATACAAATCCTCCAATGCAGACGCAGTGTTTTAGGGAAGTCGGTTGGGGGTTGTTTGTAGGACAGCAGCAGAAGAAAGGCATGTGTGTTTAGGTGTGTGTGTTTAAATGCCTGTGTTTATGTGTCTGAAGGGTGGGGGCTACCCTTACATTATGGGTTTTGGGCATGGGGTGATGCCTGCAGTTTGAAATTGAGGTCTACCCCCCCCCGCCCCCGCTCTAGTTTTCCAACAGACACTTAGCTGTGGGTTCGTCTGCAGGGGCTTCTGGTAAACACGGTACAGTTAAACAAATGTAGGCTCGTCTCATGTCCACGCCATGCAGTGTGTGTTTGCATGCAGGAGAGTGTGAATTTGATTGTGAGGCATCATCTATGTTCTGTTAAACACACAGAGAAATAAATGGAGTACACAAAAAATATATAGAAAAAAAGAAAAATGCAGTTTAACACAGTGTTGTACCTCACAAACAAACTGTAGTGTGTAGGATTACAGCAACATCACACCCCCACTGTTTGTAGGTGTTACATTCGGCTGCAGTTATGAAGATAAAAGATGAAGAATATTCACTGCTACAACTCGTTCACAGTGGCAGTTTGCAAATCAGCAAAAGAGGACGCTTATATCACTTAGTCACTGCAGTGGTTTAATAAAATAACAGTATAAAATTGTGCCGGTGTTGTGCACCCTCAGCCGTGCACCACTGTTACCTGCTGTGTCTTTGAATATCTCTGCCTGCCCTCTCATCTCTGCCGTCTCCATGGCTGCACGGAGCAGATAGTGTTCATACATGTATCAGTGCGGCAGCAGCTTCTCTACCGCAGCACTCACTATTTTTGGAAACAGCACTTCAGAGCTCTGCTATCATCCTGCTCCTTACAGAGAGACTGTGTTCAGGTTCAATACATATTGTATCAGAAAAATGGAAGAGAAAGACGTGAAACACTGTTCGTACTGTTGCTATTTCGGTCTGGTTTTGAAGTTCTAAAGGAGGCTAATGCACCGTCCTGTTTCATCCACTGCAGATTATAGATAGATGTGCATTGCCTACAACCATTAGCACACTTTTTTAAACATCTTTCCAGATGCATGTGCGTGGTTGTTCATGTGTGAGTTGATGCATTCTGTTTCGGTGTTGGATTACACAAAAACATCTGGTTGAATTACCACGGAACTTGGAGGAAGGAAGCGGTGTACGTCATGAAAGGACCAATACAATTAAGCTTTCTCTGGAATATTATATTTTGTTGATTGGAACAAACATCATGTCGGCACACAATGCGTGCGTGTGTGTGCGTGTGTGTGTGTGTGTGCGCTCTGAGTTTGTATTGTTCAGTGTCTGAGGTTTGTCCTCAATCTGGTCGCCCTCTTGATGCCAGCGTGACAGTTCAGCAACATCTGCCAGTGGGACAGACCAGCCCACCCACATCAACCACACCACGACTCACACAGAGATTATCTCCCAGCTCAGATCACCAGATTAAACTCCAATACGACATGTATCTCAGATGAACACAAAGGTAAAGGCAGTGAGGTATAAAGGCATATAAAATATGTATGGATATAGCTGCTGCTTGATATTAGTGTGATCAGAGACATCATTCAGAAAGAGAAATTCACATTTTACAATTAGTGTAAGAAAGACTAATAGAAGCTGTAATCTCTCATTGTTCTCGTTTTCTCGAGGATATTCTTCCTACACAGACTCGGGGGTGTGTGTGGTGGACCAGAGGATTATGTTTTTATTGTACCAGGCTTTGTCACGGACCAGTCAGGTATGGGATGTCCGCATGATCCAGTTTAAATCTGAGTTTATTCGTCTGGTCATGATGAAGTCTGTTTTCAGGCACAGAGAATATTACCAGACTCGTCTCATGTTATCCACACTGAGTTTGAACTCTTGTCAGACGATATAGAGAGTAGAAATGTTGTGATACGATACGAAAGGCCGGGCATCTAAGTACTGTGGAGTTGAAAGCTGTAGTTGAGTTTGTTAAGAAGATTTAACCAGTAACTTTGATTTGATTAGCATCGATCAAAACGATGCAGAGCTTACTCATCATTGCTGTTTTCCTCAGATCACCCAGAGTCAGGTCAGAATCCAAAAGCCGACTGTGTTCTTCCTCTTATAATAATAATGTTGTTCTGTAGAAATAGCCTTGATGCATTTCTGCAGTCACGGCCACACCTAGACAGGTTCTGCTCCCTCTGGGGTGGGTGTGAGCGAGAGAGGGAGACAGAATAAGAGAGAGGGAGGGAGAGAGGGAGAAAACACAGCAGTCTGGTAGTAAAGGGTGCACAGGGATGATAAGGCCTCATTCTACATCTGGGACATGTTCACACACACACACACACACACACACACACACACACACACACACACACACACACACACACACACACACACACACACACACACACTTCCAGCAGACATCTGGAGGGGTTTAACACTGCATGCCACACTGGTCTGATTGTCGCACAGCTGTGGTTGCAGAGCAGACCTCAAGGCTCTGAAACAATTAAACCATCCTTTAACTGTTATCGTGATAATCTACTGGTCGTCAGTTGAGAATTGTCACCGCACGCTTTGCCCGACCTCCTCCAGTCACCTCAAATTCACTCAGGTACAGAGGTTTACTTTAAGTGTAGCTGGATGATGTTGGTATCATTAAACGGATAAAGAGACAAAAGTTACATTTGACCTTTTCCAGCAGTTTATTCGAAAGACAACTTCATTTTCTTGTACAATGCTGTTTTTACAGGTATTGTAGACATCTGCAGCGTCATTATAATGATAATTCCAGGTTGGTGTTTTTGTTTCACTGCCTTGTGTTAGCTATTGGCCCTCCCTCTCTTCATTCAGTGTATAGGTCTCCTGACCACCGCTGCTTCTCTCTCTCTCTCGTAGAGTTGGGGAAGTGACAGTCTTTAAAAGTGTGTGAATATTTCACATGACACAGCAACACAACATCACTGTGGTAGAAAGCTAAAGCTGTTTACAATCCCGCAGTAAACCGACAGAAGACGAAGAGGAAGAAGAAGAAGAAGAAGAAGCTTTACACAGTTTGCAGCTAGCTAACAGTCTCTTAAGGCTTTTAATTTAAAGTGATCCCACACGTGTGATGACTTGTGTCTGCCGTGTCCAGACCGGCACAGGATTGGCTGGTTTACTGCCACCTCAAGAGTCGCTGCCACAGTGTGTGCATTATAACAGACCCAACAAATCGAGTACTAAATGAGTTACCGTCAATTTTTATAATCGATTAAATCGAGTAGTTGCGGCCCGAGCCTGAAAGCAGCTTTATTGATCTTATTTATTCCAGTCCATTTGCTTTGGTGTTGTAGAAATGATTTGAATCTGCTCTGACCTCTGACTGGAAATCACCCGATTAGGCTGCTTGGATCTGTAGGCATCAATCAGCATTTGTTGTGGTCTCAAGACGCACACCCCCTCCATCGCAGTAGCTTTTAAAACGATGTAACACAGGTGAGGATCGGCCATACGGAGCATGATTCAAACTGTGTGTGCGTTTGTTTCCTCTGCGCCTGTCTCTGATTTCCTCAGCGAGCTTCTGCTTTATTATTTAACGGCTTTCAAACTGGGGCACTGGGCAAAGGGGTGAAGAGGAGAGGCCTCCCGGGACACACACATGCATACAACAATGTATAGTGTACACATGGTTATTTAAACCCACGCACACAAGCTACAACTGCCTACAACTCGTAAGACACTACTCGCCAGTTAGTCAGGCGGCTTGCTTTTTCTTTCCGGCACTTCCTGAATGTTGCAGGATTTTGCTGCCAGGGGGTCGTCTTAAACTCTATAATAGTTATTCTGGAACGTTTTCCTTTACTCAGAGTACGTACATCAGAAGCACAAACATCTCAGAGGGTATGAATGGAGCCCGTGTTGGTTTCTGTGCACAAAACAGCAGCATTAAATATTCACTGATTGTGCCTGGCCTTCAGGTTTCCTCTGCTGCTCTCGTTTATAGCGAGCACTCTCTGCTCCCCAGATAATCCCACACACTCCTCTGACTCTCCACGTTTATTTCTTCCCTTGCATCTCTCTCGTCTTTGCCACAGTCGTTAAGGCAACAGGCTCAGACAAAAGAGGATAGCTAGAGTGTGTGTGTGTGTTGCTATTTTAAGGATTCGGCTGGTTTGCTTCTGACCATTGGTTCTGCAAATGCCAATCGGTTTCTCCTGTGTCTGTGTGACGTAGCGGTTCAGCTTCAGGGTTGTGTCTGTATTGTGAGGTTTTGTTTCTGGGTGCTGTTGCAGCCAGCAGCGGCCTGAGGCCTGCTCATAACTTCAATCAGTTTTTTCTTTAGTCTTTCATACTTCAGGAGGATCCCTGTGAGACTACGAGCCCAGAGCGTCTCACAGACATGCCAATGGACAGTAGGATCTAGTTTACTGTCTTCAAGTCTCTGGAGTGATATTAAACCATCGTTTGAGCTTGTTCATGATAATTCACAAGTAATTTACGAAAATTGTGAAATTGTGTATTTGTAGATCTAAAGTTTGAGCTTAAAAACAATATGATCCTTTATTATTCTGCAGGATCGAGACACAAACATGTTTTTTGGAGGGGATTATGCAGCAAGTGTAAAACTGCATTCAGAGAAACACATTGAGATCTAGACAGATGGCTGATAAACACTTGCTGCAGGTTCACTGCCAGTTTATGCAGCTGAAGAGACGGAGAATCCAAACACTCTGCTCCTGCTGCTGCAGCCTCAGGGTCTCAAACCAAAATGGAAAGCAGGAGGATTTTTCTCCTCTCCCCTGGACTTTTTCTGCTGTTATTGTTACTCTACTTAAGTTCTATCCGGTGGCAGCATGAAGAATCGAACATCTCTCGGGGGTGTAATATTGATTTTCATTGTGAAACAGTTGTGTGTGTGTGGACACGGAATATGGAAGAGTGAATTTTTCATTGTAATTTAGTGTGGACAAATATGCTGTTGCCTCAGAGGTTTAGCCCCAGAGAGAAAGATACTGGCAACTAGTGTTGGGAGTTTTCTGATACCTGGGCTAAATCCATACTTTTAAAAAAAAAGGGTTCCAGTATAGAAATCCTTTCACATGAAATACAGAAATACTTCCCATTGTTAAGCTTGAGGTGTTTTGTTGTTGTGTCGACTCAAGCTTGAAGTAGCTAGTAGCTAACTGTGAGCTAGCGCTATGTGCTGCCAGAGCCGTGTAGAGAGGATGTTACCACCAAGTGTAATGTGAACTAGACGCATACTGTCATGTTTATGTTGCCTGTAAGAGGAGCAACTATTTCAGCACAGGGCTCATATGTGTTGTGATTTGTTCGGAAGGATTTCAAGATTCAACCTTACTGATCAAATTGTCATTTTTATTTCTTTATGAATAACTTTGTGGTGAAAAATAATGAACGAGTGAGACTCAGGAGGAGTTAATATGTTGAGTGACTGCAGCCCTGTGTTCATCCTCCTCTATGAGCAGTGGGAAAGAGAGGAACGCTGAGGTTTCTGTGGTTTCAGATATAGTCCCCACTCAGTCAAACGGGCAGGCGTGCCCTGTGACTCAGGCCAGAGAGGCAGACTGATGTCTGTGTGTCACTCCCGCCTCTAATGGAACAGACGACTAGTCAAGATAGTGGGGAATGCCTCCAGTCTCTTACTGTAGATTATATAAACAATCAGAACAGGGAATAGTTTGTCTGTGGTTTTGTCTTAACTGTCTCATTAGTGGCGTTGTGAATAATGAACCAGACACATAAGCTGTTTTCAGACATGAACTTTTGAATCTTGCTCAACGCGGCCTCTTCCTCGCGGTGGATCCTCCATATAATCTCCTGCTGTATCCTCACATGGGCTCAGTCAGACATTGTTCAGAGGTTTTACTGAGGAGCTGTTTGGTAAAACTCCAGAGAATGTCTGTATCAACTGACTCACACATCTGCATTCTCATGTGCCGCCCCTCTGGATAATGTCAGGACTTTCAGACATGCACAGAGATCAGTGCATGTCTGAAAGCCGCCACAGTGTCTTTATGCACTTGGTTAGTAATTGCATAAAGATCCATGTTGGAAATGACAGAAAAAGAATAATAAAGTATAGTCTACTTTATATTTAATAAAGTCATTTCAGCTGCCGCAGAAAGTCGTCTCGCTGCCGGCTCTGCTGCTCGTCTCAATGTGGGTCAGGGAAGTCCTCTGCCCTCTCAGCCACCGGCCACAGGCCTACTATCTTGTCAAAGCTAGCCCAAGGAGGATTATTATCAACCGTTCCCTCGGTTAACAATGACTCCTCTGTTGGCCGCCTCTGACTCACAGCACTGCAGGGAGGGCACGGCGGCGTGCATGAGAGAACGCAGACCCCGGTACCCCGGAGCAGTTTCAGAGCAGCACAGTTTCGTCTGTGGCATGAGAGAATGAGCTCAGTGCTCTGGCTTTGACACCACTGCTGCGGAGACATGACTCGATGCTGTGGCGTGAAAATGGTGCTGCTGTGCTTCCTGCCGAGTGTGTCACTGAAGAGTTTCTGCACTAACGCACGCTCTTTTATCACCTACCTGGCACTGATGTTATTTCCGTCTTCACTGTGACATCAAGCACATTTTGACGGCTGCAGTGATGCAAGTGTCCCGCTGTGCTTTGTTGTAATAAATCTGTGTTTTCGAATCAAAGTGTCTTTTACTACAGGAAGGAGTGAAACCTATTTTAGAGCAGGAGGGGGATTGAGAGAGTCTCCTACATCCACACTATTCAATTTTAATTTTAAAACGCATCACTGTTGCTATGGTTATCTGTGCTCTCCACACTCCACTGGGGGTTTTGAGCACATAAAACAGAGAAGTTGGGAATCGATGCTGGCCCTGTTTTAGTTTGAAAGCTCTGGGCTGTGTTTTAGTTTGTCACTGGCTACATCAGAGGTACACTAATGGATGAGAGGTTGAAGAATAAAGTGTTTTAACAAAGGAAGTGTGGAGATGAACGAGCACAAGAGGCACTGAGGTGGATTTTAACCCTTCCAAAAATAAGATGCTGCAGTTCTGACATGCTGTGGTGTCCTGAAATCTGTATACGGATTTAATCAATGAAACTAAATGCAAGAAAAACCCCACTTGTGTCGTGCAACTGAAAATGTAATTTGAATGTAGAGATGTAGAATCTCTTGCTTTAAGGTGTGAAATATTCAGCTGAACTGTGGGTGAAAGCTGAGACGTTTTCACCCACAGACGCCTCCTAATTCTGAGAAGAGAAATTCTGAGGCGGAACAAAGACGCTGTTGCCTGTTGAGCTTTGAGAAGATGGTGTGAACGTGTGCTAAAGGAAGTTTGCCACTTTTACAGCTTCCTCCTCTCGTTTATCTTTACCTGCCATGCACGGCCACATTTGCCGCCATCAACGCTCTTTCTCAGAATCTGTAGTTGATAGTGTTGATAAATTCAGCTTATAGATGGTTTCATACTTTGTGCAGCAGTTTTTTTTAAAACTTTGATTGATGCTAAAGAAAAGGGCGTTGCTATGTTAAACTCATTTTAAAGAAGTATCGATCTGGATTTCCCCCACACACACACACACACACACACACACACACACACACACACACACACACACACACACACACACACACACACACACACACACACACACACCCGACCTGCACATGGTGGTATCTGCCACGACTGAGCCCTGCACCCGTAGGGGCTTGGAACGAGGGGGGGTTGTGTGTTTTAAGAGCTCTGAGCAGGTCTGCACGGGTCTATGTAGGGCACGAGGATCACTGCATTAAATCAACTTAAGGTTTTAGGTTAGTGTGGGAGCAAGTGTGTTGATGTATAAATGTGTGTTTGGGCAGCGTTGGCCAGTGTGTGGATTCAGGATCATCACCGTGTAACCATTTTAGGGTTTTGGAAGTTGTACGTCTGTCGGCGTGGTTCAGAAAGGATAAAGCAGAAAAGAAATTCTTCTGCGAGTGAAGGAATAGGAGATTGTTTACAAGCTAAATTTGTCTGACAAAACATGTTGTGAGGCGCTGATGGGCACTGGTCACTAATTGTTAATCTGCAAAAACTGAAAATACAAACACATGCTTTGTTCCAGCAGCAACAGAGCTGTTACCTTTGCGGAGGAGGTTGTGTCCGCACCCCCGTCTGTGTGTTTTGTTTGTTTGTTTGTTTGTTTGTTTGTTTGTTTGAAAGCAAGATTACACAAAAACAACTCAACAGATTTCCACGAAACCTGATGAAACAAATCATTTGTTTAGAGAACTGATATCTATGAGTGTGTGTGTGTGTGTAATTTAGTTGTATTCAAGGGAACTGTTGGGCCTTGTCCAAGGTATGAGCTCTACTGCTTTGAATAAAGAATCCCTGTCCGCCACTCTTGACTTTCCTGTGTCTGATGTGACATCCTCAGTGGTTTGATCCATGTTAATTTGCATGTCAATTTGCTTTGGCATCCGCTCCACTGTGTATGTGTCAGGCAGGCGTACAGCCATTGAGTCATGAAGCCATAAAGGGCAGCATGAGCTCTGGAATGTGTGACAGAGCAAGGGGGGGTGGTTGTGTGTGTGTGTGTGTGTGTGTGTGTGTGTGTGTTGTGTGTGTGTGTGTGTGTGTGTGTGTGTGTGTGTGTTTTGTACGGGTCATCAACAAGCGGAAATTCAGTGGAACAAACAATGTGGCGCTCCTTGTGCTGAGTCTGGACCCTCTCAGCCACTTTACGAGGTCTCCTTCCTCCCTCCCTCCTAATTACTCGCAGAGTCAGGAAGTCCTTGAAAAGTCTGGAATCTGTTCGCTTGATTTATAAATACGACCTTATCTCATATCTGATCGGATTTTTCTGGCCAACAAAGAATGTAGTGAATGTCCAAAAGGAAAATCTTAAACCTGCATCTTCAACACATGGTTTAGTCAATGGGACAGTCTGCATCCCGTCTGCTTTAATGAAACTGTTGGACTCCATCAGCCGGACGTTTACACCCAATTGACAAAGGTTCATGACTTGTGAAAAAATCTGGAGAGGGTGACATTGATTTAATTAGATTAAGACTATGTTTCTGTTAAAAATTTATTTCTGGATCAACATTTTTAGACAAATAATGTTAACTGTTTCGATAAAAGTTTTCTCTTCCTGATACCGATCCTGAAACCTGGACTTAGCGAATTGGTTTGTCGGCTTTGAGACTGTCCTTGTCCAGTCTATTGTGTCGTTTCAATGTGGATTCCAAAGTTCTTATGCCAGACCCAGCATTGTTCTTCAGTATCTGAGGCATTTCTGACGCTGGTATTGGTATCTGAACATCTCGAGTTCATTTACTGTGTTTAGACAGAAATCTGCGGCTTTACCCAACTTTGTTTCTTCACTTTTGATTTTAGCTGCATGCGTCACAAAAAGTCCAATATCTGACTTCCTGAAAACCCCCTAAACTTCTTGAAGCTGAGTGACGGGTAAGAGTATTAAAATTATAGTTGAAGTGGAGTCGAGGCCATCTAAGGACGTGCATACACTCCCTTAGCTGCACATAGTTGTTCTCACTGTGTTTGACCCGAGTCTCCTGCTCATTGGCAGGAAGTTAAGAGGTGCTGTTGCAGAGCAGCTTGTTATTTTCTGTTTCTCTGATTCAATTCACCTCATTGCTTCATCTAACCTGCCGTGCCACTTCTTCCCTGTTTCTGCTCGTCCGTTCTGCTCTCTCCTGTTTGTTTCTGCTGCTTTGCAGGAAGCAGAGGGGGAAGAAAAGAAGGTGTTTGTATGTGTCATGTTACACATTCCTGCACCTCAGAGCACACACACACACACACACACACACACACACACACACACACACACACACACACACACACACACACACACACACACACAGTGTGACCATGGCTGCAGTCAGGTAACTTTAAAGGATCGGCTGTGTAAAGCTGAAAGTGTGTGTTTTAGTATGTTAATCTCCTTTTAAAGTCTGCATGCATGTCCACTTTCTGTCTGTCTGTCTGTCTGTCTGTCTGTCTGTGTGTGTGTGTGTGTCTGTGTGTGTGTGTGTGTGTGTCAGCGGGGGGGCACCTTGCTGCCCTCTTACATCACCATTGTCGCTGTGACAGGCAGTTAAATGCGTTGCCTTATAAGGTAAAAGCGTGCAAGGCGCACGGAAAGGAGGAGGGGCAGGAAGAGCCTGTTACCGTGACAATGCTGTCTGCTGCCGGGCAACAGGGCCAGCCTGAAACTCCCGTTTGGCCACATTTTCACATACACACTAACACACACACACACACACACACACACACACACATCTCTGTACTCCTATTTATTTTCTCCTTCATCTTAATTTGTCTCTCGAGCACCACATGATTCATTCAAAATATTGTAGGAGCTATTTTCAAGTCTCCCGTCCCTTTGTCTTTCTGTCCCTTGTGTCTCTTACATGCACACATGTTGGTTATCGTCATAGGTTTTATATGAGCTCAGCAGCACCCGAGCAACAACACCTACTTTTTTAGTAGGAATGCGACGAATGAAGATTTGTAGCTCTTGCGGTGCCGTGCCCCTCATACCACACATACACACACATACTTTGAATTAAAGTATTTCAGACCTGTTTTTTGTCCCATTATCTTTCTTTCGTTTTGCTTTTTCTCCTCCCTCTTTCTTCGCATCCTTTCATTCCTCCCTGTGCCAAAAACATAATTGTTGAGGCGTCACACAGACGGTCAACCTGCTGCGACCTCGGCTTTTGAACTTAATTGTCGACTGTGTGTCTGATTGTAGCTGACAGAGGTGGATGAGGTGATGCTACCAGCTCAGCACGTTTGGCTTGAGTCTCTCGTGTGTTTTCTTTCCCCCTTAATGATTAAAATAACCCACAGCTGAGTAACTCGGTCTTAGTCTCTGAGTTTAGCTGTTAGTCATTCTATCTATAGTGGCTTTTATTCCCACAGCAGCAGACGCGTTCATGCTCCAGACAGTGATGAGGAAAAGAGGAAAATATCAGCTACAGCACGAGAGAAGTTTAAATATCTGCTTTGTCTATATTTCCCTGCAAATATCTTCTCCATGATTGTTGTTCACTTCTCTAACATTAATTACTTCTCCATTTTGACCAATAACTTCCTCTAACAGGCTTCAGTTGGTTTCAGATGTTTCTTTGAGTCATTGTTATGAATAGACTGCGTGAACTAAATGCGGTCGGGAAATGCTTCTCTGGAGAAGTTAACCAGCACTAGTTGCCTTCAATACACCGTAGTTTTAAAACACACCTTTTAAAAAGTATGTCCAGAAAGTTAAGCTTTTTATTATATATTGACATATCAGGATCAGCTTTTGTATTTGCTGATTTGATAAATGTTATATTACAGAAAAAAACAAGCAGAAATTATGTATTTGTTTATATTTTATGTAAAAAAAAAACCAACATAATCTTAATTCAAGTTCTACAGGTTGCACAGGTAAGAATAAGACTATTATACAGCAGAGAACCATGGAGGGAGGTTGAGAGTAGCTGAGAAACTGCTGTAATTGAACTGTGTCTGCTTGTTTGTGTGTCTGCTGATGACCAGTGGATAGTTTTCTGAGTCGTCATTTTTTTCACCATCATTCATCATTACCATCACAACAGAGGACTTAGTCTAGTTCGGTCAGTTGTTGCTCACAAAGGAACGTGAACTCAGACCCTCCCGACATGAAGGGTTACTCACTTTCTCTTGCACACACAGAGTAAATCACTTTCACATGGCAGTTAATCATGTTTCCGGAAACGCACAATTCTGACGCCGTAAACTCCCCAGCTGCTGTAAAAACCAGGCTTTTCTAGCCCAAATGAATTGTCATGATTTAATTTCATGATATTTTTCTGATGGTCTCATCCAGACTAAC
This sequence comes from Hippoglossus stenolepis, assembly GCF_022539355.2. Classification (NCBI taxonomy): domain Eukaryota; kingdom Metazoa; phylum Chordata; class Actinopteri; order Pleuronectiformes; family Pleuronectidae; genus Hippoglossus; species Hippoglossus stenolepis. The sequence goes on along the minus strand of NC_061486.1, from coordinate 2,313,175 downwards.
CTGAAGTGGAATAATGAGGTTAGTTTGCAGGTTAACTGTCGTTTTTTAGTCGCACAGCCTCTTAAAGCTCACGTTGAGCTGGCAGCCTCCTTTGCTACACACACCGATGGCAGACGCCTCATCCGAAACAAATTCTGCCCAAACACGGCCCATAAACATTATTGTCCAAGTGGTTGAGTAAGAGCAGATTTTATTTATGGAGATAAAGTTACCAGAAGAATAGGGTTTTTCCAGAGCTCAGATTTTTTTGTTTAGCATGTCATGTTTCGCGTTTTTTATCAGGCGTTTAATTCCATCCGTGCGATCTTAAAATGCGATTTCATGCTTTACATCTACTTGAAAATATTTAAATATGCTTTTGCACAGCATAGATCCAGGTCACTGTCATATCCTGTACTTAAAGATTCCCGTTGGAGCTGCCGTCAGAGTCAGTTTGGCATCAAGACAACTGAACGCTTTCTAACGAAGCTGGTGGAGCGATTCTGTTTCCTCCTGCCTGAACTGATCAACAACAGAACCGCAGACCTGTCCTGGAGCTCTGGAAAGATTCAGCCAGCGGTTTTAATAAAAGGCCGAAACAAACAGCTGACGCCTCGCCCTGCCAACTGCTATCTGGCCTGCCAAACTCCTGATTGGGCCTGTAAAAAAACACACACACACACACACACTGCAGTGGGGTGTAATAATAATGACCTCAGCTCGTTCAGTGATTGCAGAGCCCTGGTTTGTAATGGGAGGTCAGGCTGTTGAAAGAAGGGTAACACCACTCTAGCTACTGGTGGTTCTGGCTAACTAGAGATATGAATAATGAATAACTTGATGGAACCATATTTGCATCACAGCAAAGCAAAGTTTAACTCCGGCAAGGTTGAAGGAGACATAGGAGTTACACAGTCAGTCTTACCTGCTGTTTGTTTAACTTTAAATTCAACTTCTCTCTATTGACTTGTGATAATTTTACTTGGTTTGGAGCCAAGCTGAGGCTCGAGTGGAGAAAATTCAAAGTGCGGCATGTCTGTAAAGATCACAAGGTCATCGCTGCATAAAGTTTCTGCTCATAAAGTTGACCCACTCAACCAGAACCAGTTGCATTAAAGATATTTCAGTTTATTCAGACATTAAATCGAACCAGGAATCGAATCGTGACCTTGTGAATCGGAATCAAATCGATTTGGGAAATCCGTGATGATAACCAGTCCTAGATGAGAAATGATTAATGTATATGGGAACTGTCAAGAAAAGGTTTAATAAGTGTGTTATTGCATGAAAATTACATACAACCAATCCTGTTTAGTTGAGGTTCAGTTCCCAGGTGTGAGCCATGACTCAGGCTTGGTCTCCAGGACATGGTCTGGATACTGAACCAGGATATGAAACATACCTTGCAGAAATGATTAAAAACATTTTTTATTTTCACTCAGTTCTGAGTTTTACTTCCGTTTCAAGGAGGAATCACGTTTCTGAAACAGTAACCGATACCACAAAGTATCAGACATGTTTGAAATAAAGCAGTTGAAGCGGCAATTTGTTTGTGCAAGCTGAAGTCATGCTTGGCAATGTTTGTCGTTTTTTTCTCAACACGGTGAGAACCTTTCCAAACCTGCATGCTAGTTGTGAAATGGCCAGTTTGAGTCATAAAGCTGCTGCTCGTGGGCGTCGCTTAAGGCCCTCAATTGTAAAATGGTGTCAATCATTGCAACACCTATTGACTTTACCACACCTTTTTATTCCAGCTTCTTTGTGCTTGAGGTGTGGCTCCTCTTCAGCAAGAGAAGGTGACGTGTTTATCAAGTACTCTGATTACATCTTAGTCCTTTTACACATTTACAAATTTCTTTACTAGCCGCATTCCACATTGATGAGCAAGAGGTTTGTCTTGTGAAGTGACTAATACGTGTTTGCAGTAAATCAGTATCTGTGTGTGGCGTCCGGTGATTCGGAACAACTGTAGGAAACTAAAGTAGGAAAGAGAAGCAGTTATTCATCTGTGGAATCTTCAGCTTTGGGAAATTTTATTGTACCTCCGCCAAGTAGGTTATGATTTGGCCCATGTCCATTGGTTGGTCGGCATGATTACGCAAAAACTACTCAACGGGTTTCCATGAAACTTGATGGGACATGGGCCAAGAAAGGACCCATTCAAGTTTTGGTGTTATCGGTACTTAGGGGTGGATCCAGGAAGTTTGCAGGACATTGTGTTTTTTTGACACATTTCCCAGGAAATAATTCATGGATCTTGATTTGGATCTTGCCTGTGTAATAGTGTTTTTTCCTCAGCTTTATGGTACTAACGTTTGGCGTCGATCCTGAGCGGTGACTTCAGGTTTCTGTGGACTGAGTCCAGCAGCAGGTCTTAACTTGCCATGGCTCTATTACTGCAGGTCACTTGCCTTTTCAAAAAGCTGCAACCAGTATTACCACAGGCCACAGGCTCAGCACTAGAACAGATCAATGATGAAAACAATTGTTAATTTAAGCCCTAAAGTTTCCACCTCACTTTTACCTGACCCTCAAGTTTTAATTTACTGTGTGAAGATCTATTAATAACGACCTGACTTTTAAGACCGAGTTACGGTTTATGTGCAACGTGAAAACAACTCGAATAAAGTCAACTTTGCTTCTGTGACTCTGTTTAGAGGAAACAAACCGCGGGTGTGAAAACTTAAAAGTAGAGTCAGTTTTCTTTGTTGAACCAGAAAATGGAAACGCTTGAACACAGGCCAGTGACTTCTCACCTCTGCAGCCTTTCAGCAGTTAGCGGCACATTTCCCGCAGACCTCATTCAGCGTTCTATATGAGTCAGCTCAGTGGTTTGAGTCATCGTGGCGTGTAAGGCCTTTAGAAACTGTCTGTAGTTGATGTGATGCGTAGTTGGACAGGATGCTGTAAATCCTCAAATGAATGGTTTTTACAAGTTTTCACCTCTTTGCTCAGGGGTTAATGTTTTACATCTTGTACGGTTGGACGTATTCACTGCATTCCTGGAGAATTAACATGGACATCCTCCGCCCCCGCTGCTTCCTGTGCTGCGCCTCTAAAGGCAGGAAGTGGATTAGTTGGCTGCTGATTGGCTGACAAGAAAAAGAAGTGATGGTGTGATATGAGAGAAACAGACGCACAAACCGAGAGAGACACTAATGCCGACTAAGCCTCTTCTGTGAATCTGATTGTTGTCTTGTGGTTTCCCTCTTCACTGGGTGTTTGACTTGATCTTAACTTTTTCTCTTTAACTGCTCTTAAACTTTGCCCATTAACCCTTAAAATCGCTTCTTTATGGCTGAAAAGTAAGGAAGATGGTGGAGATTAGATCTTAAAGCTAACGCTCCAGGAGGTGGACTTCCTCCAATGTGAAATAATCTTGACTTTCACCAGATGTCTCAGTCTCTTGACTTCGAGTAGACATAGTTGTTTTAGTAGAGGAGGATCCACTTCACCGTCCTTCGGCCAAATGTCTGAGAAACACCGAGTTGCCAAACAACTTCTTCTCAGAACAGAGATTTGAGGAAGGATGCGCTGAGAGTCTGCACTTAGACGATTGCTCTTTTTCTGGACTTCTTGAGCACTAGCACTGATAGAGCTGAGCTGACCGAGATGAGGAAGACGAGAGGAGAGAGTGACTATGCACAAGAGAGGGAGTCCGAAGGAGGAAGAACATAGCAGACATTCCTGACATCTCTGTCGTGATTGACAGGGTTGGCGCTTGTTTCCTCCTTCTTTTTGATGCCATCTTTCCCTCCTCATTCTAACCTCATCCTGTCTTCTTTCCTGCTCCCTGGATTCAAAACAAAAAAAAGACTCAACTGATGTCGGAATCTTTCACATAAGACAAATACTGTGTGAGTGCCATCAAGTTGAGGCAACAATTTGATTTGTCTTTGGCAGCAGTCGCACATCTGGAGAGAAGTAATCCAGGACATTTGCATACAAATAAATCTGTTTTGCTTCTGTTTAATCCATTGTCATTAAACAATGGTACATTTGTGTGTATGATATCTGTTCTTCATAATCCCATGAAGAGTCCCGGGGTCTCGTTAAATCCCTTTACCCCCTCAGCCATTACAGCCTGAGACACGAACAGAACATCACACTCTCTGATCAGCCGTCTTCATAACACGATGAAGACAGGATTCTTCATCGTCAATTATTCCTTATGTTGTTAACAAAACCTTATGACAAAGAAATGTAGTAGAGGCTTGATATTTTACATTTTAACCATAAACCTTACTATAAATAAATACAAATATACAGAAAAACACGAATACAACATATTCATAACATAAATACACCGATCTGGCTTTAGTTTCTTGTGGTGAAACTCTTGTTTGTTTATTGGTGGATTGGTGTTTATCTGAAGAGGCCAGTAAAACAAACCAACCAACTCCAATATCAGGAATTTCAGCAAACTTCAGAACAATACAGTGAGATATCAGTCCTGCTCGGTCATGGACTAATGTGTGGACTAAAAGCCTGAAATGAAAAAGCAGTGGATAAGAACAGTAACATGGGGCTTGTGTGTGTTGCACAGTGTCAACGCACAGTTACACAACACTGGTGCTGCGATGTGGAATGAAGCAACGTGCCCCAAAGTCTGCACCAGTTTTTATTGACACACAGGAAGACATGGCCTCATATAATGTAGAAATATGCAAACACAGTGGGTTAAAGGCCATAAAACAGGTTGGCATATCTGTTCTTATGTTGGACGGACCAGTGCAGATGTGGGAGTGGTGTTTTTCAAATAATTTATGTGCCAAATGACTTCATGGCTGAAGTTTGACTCGCTGCCCAAAGTAGAAAAAAACAACCTGGATGGTTTGAATTCCCACAGTTTTTTTTTCTTCTATCAACAAGGCAGAGCTTAAATATATCATCACAATAATAAATCAGAAACAAGAGAGAGATGTGACAATTATATCGGATTGTTCTGAATGTTCGCTTTCAGTCATATCTGAAGAGTTTGACTCAAGTTCGTCTTTTGAGTGAGAACTTCAAAACTACAAGTCTGAGAAGTTATCATTTCTAATAGCATTCTAGAGGCACATGGAAATATGTATTACCGTAATATTCAGTCAGTGTGTATTACTGCATCCCTCCTTTTTATAAGAGGACCATGCTAATCCTAAAATAGTCTGGAATGGACACACACACACTCCCACAGACACACACAGACACACACACTCCCACAGACACATACAGACACACACACATTGAAAGAGGTCTGTCAGTGGCGCTGCAACCCGACTCTGGGTTGAACTCTTTGAGGAACAAAGACAGGAAGAGGCATAAATAAATGAACAAATAACCACATCGCTTGACACTTTACTCCCCCCCCCTCTCTTATTTCCTCTCTTCTCTCTCCACCTCTACATGTCCTCATTAAGTGGCTGCTGCTGATTGGTCAATCTTTTTTTCAAATCTGCAGAAGTCAGTGAAATGTGTGAAAGTGAAGGAAACGGTTTTCTGTGGTGTCGAGGAGATGTGTGTGTGTGTGTGTGTGTGTGTGTGTGTGTGTGTGTGTGTGTGTGTGTGTGTGTGTGTGTGTGTGTGTGTGTGTGTGTGTGTGTGTGTGTGTGTGTGTGTGTGTGTGTGTGTGTGTGTGTGTGTGTGTGTGTGTGTGTGTGTGTGTGTGTGTGTGTGTGTGTGTGATAAATGTATTCCCCTGTGGTGGATACAGTAATGTGACCGTCATGTAAGCAGTCTCCTCAGCCCTCTCCGCTTACCTAGTCTGCTCCCCCCCCGCACACACACACACTTCTCATTTCCTCTCCTGTGTCGAACTCGGTCATCTTCTGGTTCCATCCTCAGTATTTTCTTGTAGAAGAGCAAAATTCAAAACCTGTTTTCCACTCGTCTTTAAAGTGTTTCTCCCGTTTTCATTTCATATTAATCATTTCCTGCTGCACTCAGTTATAAACATATAAACATCCCTCCTCTTCACGAGCTTCCATCTTTCATCTTCCCAAACACATTTTTTTTAAACCTCTTATCCCACGTTCATCATTTACTCTCCTCCAAGGCTGCAGAGAGTTGCATTGAGAAGTGAGTAGGTTAGTTGCTTGAGTAAATATTTGTCTTCAGTCGGCTTCAGAGCTCTTTTGCATTTCCCATCATTGCTTGATTTAAGAGGCTTCGCCGATACTGATACGTTTGTCATTTTATGAGCCAACAGATAAATTGGTCAGGCTCTACTTTCTCCTCTTCCTTCTCTTGATCAGACCCCCCTCACATTTCCTCCCCTCCTGTCGTCCTCTCCTTAATCCTCCTCTTCCTCTGTTTCTGTTCGCTGCTCCAGTATATTAAGGCTCCTGAGAGTCGTGTGTCCAGCTGGACGTGGCCCATGGAGCTCGTTGAAAACTGTCTGTGTTAAGCTGTTGACTCCCGTAATGGCATATCTGAGGGGCCTTAGGCCAGCCAGCAAGTACACAGCAATTACATGTTGTGTCAGCTCCCTCTGGGAGCTCTGTGCACGGCGGTGAGAGATTGTCCCCATATTATAGCTCTGCAGTACTGACTACCTGTCAGCACAAGAAGCAAGAGGGAGGCTCCCTGTGTGTGTGTGCGTGTGCGTGCACATATGTTAATGATCACATGTCCAGACTTGAGAGGATAATGAGACCAGAACAGCCTCTGCTCCCTCTTTCCTCTCCTCCATCTCCTCCTCCTCACCGTCGTCTTTACTCATGATCAGCCGTCCTCTAGCGAACCACTAGTAATGTGGACATGAACGTCTTTACCAGCTTCTCTTCTCTCTTTAGAACCACGACACTCGGCCTCGACTCGGCAATCCAGCTAATCTTTATCATGAATCATTTTAGAGATGCTGCCGGTTCCGTGTGTTTGATTATTTTTTGTTTGGGAGAACAGCTGTTCACCTACTTAACCCGGACACTGGGTCTTCCCTCCCAGTCTCCCAGTCTCTCAGTTGTCAAACACACACACATGCACTCATGTGCCATGAACCCTCTCAGGTCCCCTGTGGCCCCTGAGGGATGGTGTTATATTCCTGCTCCGCAGCTCTACAGTAGCAGGCTGCATATTCAGTTACATCACTGCAGTGGAATCTAGAGGGCAGCTTGTTTTTGTGATTCTGTGTATTTTCATTGTGGCTCTAAATTCACGTCGGTTATTAAAAGGAGTTGTCATAATGTTAGTCTGCGTGTTTTTTGACTCTTGACTTGAGTTAATAAAGTTGAGTTGTGACTCCATTTTAATTTTTAAAATGTTAGTGACTTAGTTACATGCCTGAGGTAAATGGATAACGCTCAAGGTTATACATCCAATATGTACATGCAGGAACTGTATGCAAGTATCTTCATATCCTTTTTCACACATGATCTCCAGAGACTTTCCGGAGTTCAGTGCAAGTCTGAAAGCAGCTTGTGTGTTGAGTTTTACGTGTGTGAAGGCAGAAAAAACGACCAGCGGTGCTACTGTGTCGCACACCACCACCGATTGTTAATTGACGTGGCTCTAAGAATAGGCCTCGTGTTATACCAGACTAGTTACTGTGCTTCATTCATGTGGCCAGACCAGCTCGGCTTTGGCTCAGCTAAGTTTGGTACAGCTGGTCCAGTTTAGTATTTAGACTTTGTCCAAGTCCCTTGAGGTTGTACCTCCTGCCAGCACCGTCCACATATAACTGCTTTTACTAGAAATGTAATTCTGCTCCATTCCATCTGCTGGTGTTTGACGTTTGATTTTTCATTCTCTGACGCTATAGTGTGTCACACCTCTGCTTCACATTCACACCAATGGCAATATTTATATCGACGTATGTTGTTGCTGGATGTTCTGCTGTGCCAGTGAACAAAAAGGGATTAACGTGCCTTTCTCACAGTCTTCCTTGATTACTTGCTCTTGTTACTGATAAAGAAAAAAGATAAGAACTAGCCGATATGAGTGGTTCACAGAAAACTGCTGGCAGCATTTATGCCTCCATAAAGTCCATCGGTCAGGCTCTATAGAGTCACTTCTTAAACTCCCCAACTGTCTTTGTCTCTTTCGTTTCCTCTTTTTTGTAATATTTTCAAATTCCCCAGGTTATTGATGCCTATTTAAACTATGTAGACTCTCAGCAGGAGCACAGACACCATCATGTTTCAGCAGCATGCTTCATCACGTCATAGACTCTGCACGTAGCAGTTAATTGCATGTGTTGGTCCAGAGCCCAGAGCCGCCTGTTCCACCTGTGTCAGTTCACCTTGTGGCAAGTCTCTACCTGCCGGTGTGAACGCCTGTTCTTCCTTTTGACAGCATCTGGAGAGGCAGGGCTTGAGAGAGTTACATCTAGACGGTGTGATTTCTTTATTATTAGGGTTCGATAGCGACATATTAGGAACCACTGCTATCTATCTATCTATCTATCTATCTACATGTCAATTTTTACTCACTAATATTAGTAATCTGCATTGGCACTCAAAAATCCACATTTGTTGGTCTCTACTTTTAAACTTTTGATGAGAAGACTTGTTTTCAAAGTACAGGCAGCTCATGGTTTGGCATGAAGTGTTCGTACTTTAGCACAAAACAAATGTTAAATGTTCTTGGTCTGTTGTATTGTGTGAATAGTTGTGATGTGTGTGTGTGTGTGTGCGTGATGTAGAAAGAAGTGACTGCCACAGAAACAACAGACTGTCAGTGTGTAGAGTTGCTTCAAGAGTGAGCTCATCGGCGTTAGCAAGAAAAGAGGGTGTGTGTGTGGGATCGACAAATCGCACGCACACACACAAACCCTGCCGATGTCATGCAGAGAATGCAAGGCAGCTGAGCAGTAACATTGTGTTCGACCTGGCTCATTCTTTCCAGGTGCAGACAGACATCGTTGTCTGTGTACATTTAGGTTTACATGCAAATGCTATCAAGGTGCGTATAGGGCACGTTGATGCATGACGCTCAAGCACATTCCTGTCCAAGGAGTGGTCGTGTGCGACAGAGAGAAAAGGTTCACTGATGAGCAACGTTTATGTAACTTTGTGTCCTCTCTGTTTGTGTGTGTGTGTGTGTGTGTGTTTTTCTGTCTGTATTTATCTATCTGACCCATGACCTTTGACCCTGTAGGCCCGTTAGGGTTCAGAGATGAAAGGCTGTTGAGGTTACACTGAGAATCTGCCACAGGTTTGTGTGTGTGTGTGTGTTAGTGTGGAAACAGATCAAACATCTGACCCCCATGGACCCCATTAGGCTTCCTCTCGTTTCCACACACTTGAGCAGTAAAGCAGTGAGGACACTGTTGTACATCTGCCACAGAAGGAGAAACCCAGCGTTTTCACATCCCCAAGCCCACGAGGATCTGAGAAGGTCCACGTGACGCAAGGCTTTGTGCGGACGCCCGTGTACACACCAATATGTTGTGTCTGTGCGGACACTGGTACCAACTGTGCTTGAGCTGAAAGACAAAAATGGACAGTGAATCTGAATAGAGAATGTTTGGAGCTCAGCCAGCTGCCCTCATCTCTACACTTCTATAATTAAAATAATACAAAGACAACAGCAGACAAAGCAGCTCTTCTTCTTCCTCTTGCGTGCATATATAGGCATCTGTATGGAACATGTCCTCCATCAGAGTATAATACAAAACACTATGTGTCTGTGGTGTCCGCAGATGTCAGTGTTTGTGTGATGAAATACAACTGAGCCCCTAACCACTTCCAGACGTACTCCCACGACACTCGCAACAAAGATTTCTACACTCTGACGACCTGACCTGAACCTTCACCAGCGGTCGGTTGTAGAAGAGGCTCATCAACATGATACCTGCTGCTTTGATGAAGATTTCCCTGTTTTATGCACAATCACAGAATCATTACATTTGTGTGGTTAATGAGCAGCTTACACTTGGAGACATGAATTTCTCCAAACATAGTGTGGAAATTAGCTTATTGAAATTTAAGTCCCCCTCTGACTTTTTCTATTTATTCAATATGAGTAATTTCATTCGGTTGTGTGAAGTATCCCAATGTGTGTTTGTACCATATGTGCATATATGCATACAACGCTTCTGCTGCATGTTTCCAAGTTGACATCTTTTTCGCCTACTTCTTCTTTGTGTATTGCTTCCTCCTTTTCATCAAATATTAAAGTGTAAAATGATCAAAATAGGCTTCAAAACACACGTTTCAAGGTTAAACTGTGTCGGGCCTGAGGTCAAAGTGCCGTCCTTGATGCATGTAGCAGTAATAACAGAGGATGTTCTTCACTGAGGCTACACGTGTTATTTTATACACACAAGAGGATGAGAGCACAGGCTTCATGCCTAAAATGTAAACCTTCTTAACACTCGGATCCAGCTTCTCTCTCGTCTGTGCCACACGAACGTTTAGCTCGTTATCTTTGTCCTCGGCTCAGATCAGAAATCCTCTCCTCTGATCTGTGTGGTCAACACAGAGCAGCAGCATGCACAAGTTTAACAGGCTTTAACCGGCAGAGCTCACTCTAAGTCCTGATTAGAGGGACCACTTTTAATTATGGCCAATTCACCAAGAGGAATACCGTCAGAGTTAAAGGTGCAACTCAGCTATAATCCTGAATGCTTAAACTTAAGGGATAATTAAATACAGACTGGAAAACTATGGCCCTGTGCAGAGCTGGCATAAACATGTATCTTTGGTGATCCAGTCACAAACAGACAGCTCCAAGTATGTCAGTTCACACTTTTATTAGAATGAATAAGAATCTCTGCATGCGTACATCACACACACACAATATATATATATATATATATATATATATTTTTTAAAACCATGTTATATAAGAGGCAAGAGTTGGAGGATCTTTGTATTTATAGTGTTGCTTGTGCTAACAAGTTTTATAGACTTAAATCGAGACACTTCTCCCTTGTAGAGAATTAAGAAGCTCAGCCTGTGTTGCCTGTGAAGAGTTGATGTCACATGTTGCACCTGATGTCAACAGACACTATATCAACTCTTCAATCAACATGTTGGAAGATCAGTTTTGTTTGTATGAAGGTAAAGAAACACAGCGTGACGACAGACAAACCTTTCATGGTTCCCTCTCTACCTGAGCACTGTTCTGTGCACTCACCAGCAGCAGCACCACACCTTGTCCCTGAATGACACGAGGCGGCCTGGTGCCTGCTACGTTTCCTTGATACACAAAACCAAACTTGACAGATTTCAAAAGAGGTTTTTTCTTTCTTCTTCCGTGTTGGTACAGACAGACTCTTAGCGGCTCTCACTGCTCCTTTAAGCATGATGTGTTACACAGAACACGGAGATCTCCGTGTCTCTGCAGGTCTCAACCTGCTGCTGTCACCAGACTCACCACTCCCAGTGTCACTGTTTCACATTCCTACACTTTAAGTTTCCCACCGAGCAGAAACCTTTAATGTTCCCCACTCTACTCCACAGGCTGTGGTCCCAGTTTTGATGCTAAACGGGTATCTACACTGACAAAAATAAGAAATATATAATAACACGTTATATCCTCTCAGACAATGATTAAGAATCTGTGTGAAGTGAATTAAAACACCAGAAATATTTTAAAACGTTGCAAGAAGTTTAAAGGATTGTTTCCATGGGATCTTAAAAAGATGTCTTAAGTTTAATAATCTGAACTTTAGGCCTGAAAAAGTCTTAAATATGTTAAAGTTTTATGCAATAAATCTTTAATGCTTTTAGGTAGATCTTAATTACATTAACGCTCATTTAAAACCAGCTCTTCCTGAGAGATATTGGTGTTTCGAGGGTTATTCTCTAGTCGTCTCCTTCACTTATCTTCAGTTATCAGGAAGTAAAAGTAATCCTGGGACTGTGATATTCCTTCATATCTGTCGTCCTTGATGGTTTTAAATTTCATTATTTTGGTCTTAAAAAGTCTTTAATTTAACTTGTTGAAACCTGCAGAATGTCCTGGATAGAAAATGCACATTATAGGTATAAGAAAAAAGGAAGATATGCACTTGTAATCTTTCTAAATATATCACAACCTAGATTTTTTGATTCATTGTGTTCATTTGAGAGATGGCCACAACACCTCCATATCATTTTTTATATCATGGAACGGTCTTGTTGATTATAAAGCTTGATTCAAGTGTTGAAAAGTGTTTTTGCCTGAATTAAATGACCTTTAAATATATAAACGTGTTGTTGATGATCAGAGACTGGAGGTCTTGGCTCCACTGATCAGCGTTTGAATCAGTGACATTGATGAATGCGTCTTCACTCCGCTCGGTGCTAAACTAAGCTGCAACTTCCTGTCTTTGCTCTGCCACTTCCTGCTGCATTGTCCATAGCTCTGTGAGGGAGGTGGGAGTGTGGGTGGAAGAGGGGGCATTGTCTTTCCGCTCTCCCCCCCTTCTGCCCCCGTAACTTTGAATGTCTGTTTGTTTATGTGAAATGTATCTCACCCCCTCCTCCCCCTCCTGCCCCGGTCCAGTCTCAGTTCAGGGAGGGAGCTCTATGATTGTGTGTGTCGGGGGCGAGTTGGGGGTTGGTATCGGTCTAGGGGAGGGTCACAGAGTGAGGGAAAACGGGCCGAGGGAGAGTGAAGGGTGCTATTATCCACAGGGCTCAATGGGCGCTTTGTGCCGGCAGCCGTGGTGGGACGGTGGGGAGAGGGGCCGGGCAGCGAGTTGCACCCAGTCGTAATGTTTTTAAACGCACCGCGCAGGAGAGGGAGGGAGAGGAGGAGGTGTGAAATTGATTGATCCTTCTTCACATCTTTAACTCTCATTAGTGATCTCTCTCTCAAAGTTGTTGTATCCAGTCTGGGCCCAACACTGAGAAGGAAGCAGTTGTGTGGCTGGTGTGAGTCTCAGTTTACACTCACTGTACCGCTCAGTTCATCCTGTACCAGTTCACCTGATCCTCACTCCAACACTCGTCATTATCAGCTCGTCTATTATTTCTTCTAGAAGTTGTTCAGCCTTTAAACTTTCAGACAATTGTGACAAGAGCCCATTTTATATTTTCCCCTGAGCACAAGCTGACGGCTACAAACGTATTGAGTTTATGACGGACATGAGGCTGAGTCCAAAGGTTCTCATGTAAGAAGAAAATGTTCCACGTTCCTGTGAGATAATTATCGTAGAATAAACTAGAATGTCCCTCAGCAGAGCTCATATCTCCACCCGGGCCCAGCTGTCGCTTACATTCATTCAAGCTGCACCAAATTAAAATTGACTATTAAAACTTTTGTTCATTTATGTTTATATCACTCTTAAACAAGTCGTTTTTGTTTCACATGATGCAGTTTGAGATATTCCAGAAATTCAGAAGACCAGGATCATTTAACAAAAAGTGGAAAGTGAAGGACTTAATTTGATGTTTGAAACAAGAGACAATAGGTTATTTCCTGGGTGTTGTTGGAAATCTGTTCAAACCAGATAAAACAAGTCAGTTTCTTCTTGCTAGGAAATGACCTCGTTTCCTGTCCCTCTCCTTCCTGTTTCCTCTTCCCTCCTTCACGTGATGGACGCTGCCTCTCAAAGCTCGTCTTACTTTTCAGCTGTAGCTAATGTTTGTGAATTGTAAACCACAAGATTTAGCCCTGTAGTTTAGGTTAATATTTCAAAAGATTATGAGACGACAAACATTATTTTAAATCTGTTTATGTTGATAATCAGCGATGGTGGCTTCAGTGACGCTGTGGAGACTTGAACATGTCTTTTTGGTCGCTCTGCATCTTTAAATATTTCCCTTAAATGATCTAACAAGTCATAAAAATGGCTGTAAGTGTTTCTGACACTCTGACGGATGATGTGCCATAAACGGAGCTCTTCTCCGGAGAGTGGCGTGACCGAGCGTTCCCGCCTCCCTGCAGTCTCGTGCCTACCTCTGTGCCACGAGCTCCTTCAAAATAAAATGATTCAAAACACATTTGTGAAGAATGCTGGCAAACCAGAAGCATAAAAACACGGGATTCCAACCAGCTATTGATGTGTGATTTTGTGCGGGTGTGTGTCTTTTCCCAGATGTCCTGTGTTTGCGATCTGGTGCACCATTCTGATATTTAATTACACGTGTCACAGATGTTTGTCGGTTTGATTCCCCTCTGGTTTTCAAATCGTGGCCGAGATCTTTCTGTTGGGTTCTCAGGGTTAATGGCAGTGTTTCTCAACCTGTGGCTCTTTGTGTCAGTGTGGGTTACGCTCGGGTAGGTTCTGATGTGACAGAGGGACTATTTTCTCTTTTTTCTGTGTGGGAATGAGTCCCGAGATTAAACAAAGGGTGGATTTATTTGCCCTGTTTTCATTGACATGGTCTCAGAGGAAGAATGTAAAGAAACGTATGGCGATGAAATGTAGTTTGACGTATAGGTGTGTTCACTATATTCTTATCCAATGGTTAAATTGTACTTTGCTATAATAGTTCTTACGTGTTGCTATTGTGTTATAACTTCTGTCTCCTCCCCTTTTCTCCTGCTACTTCCTGTCTTATCAAAGCAGCTCCCTGGCCTCCCTTCCTGCCCATTGAATTTCATTTTCTTTGATTCTCAACTCAAAGTGGTTTATTGTCATAAAAAAGCTGAGAAAACATTCAGACTCTGGCTATGAATACTCACAGTTTGTGTCTCGTTTGTTTCTCCTGCGCAGACATTCACGGCGTGGTGCAACTCCCACCTACGGAAGTCGGGCACGCAGATCGAGAACATCGAGGAAGACTTCAGGGATGGGCTCAAACTCATGCTGCTGCTGGAGGTCATCGCAGGTAACGCATGTGTACAACCTCAAAGTCAGCAGGAAGTCGGGCTCGGTCAAAAGCCTTTTCAATTAAACTAAAACCGCTGTGATGATGTTTGATTAGTGGTTGTTTCAGAACAGAGGCCGCAAATGGAAAACTGTCCAGCCCACCACACACACACACACGCTCCCTCACTCACTCACTCATTAGTCAGAGAAATGTCTTCATATGTTAAAGATGTACAACATCACTGCCTCTCCCAGGGTGTGGTCACTCTGTTTCCAGCCTCTGAATTTAAAAACACACCCTGTTCTGCATCTGTCAGTCTGTACGACCGTGTTCCTCTCGAGGTTTCTCCTGTTTATTTGGAGGTTACAGTAGAGAAAGCTGTTCCTGTCGGCTCAGTAGATAATAATTTGAAGTGCTGTCATCCCATAATAAAATCTGGATGTGCAACCGGCTTCCTTTTTCACAGTCACTTCAGTTTTTTCTGCTGTCTAATGTCGCTGCTGACTGACTGACGTTCTGCTGAGCCTGTGGAAACACCGCAGGAGCTAACTCACTCACTTTTTGTTTGTTCCCCTGTGTGTGTGTGTGTGTCTGTGCATTTGTGTGTGTCCACAGGCGAACGGTTACCCAAGCCTGAGCGAGGAAAGATGAGGGTCCACAAGATCAACAATGTGAACAAAGCCCTGGACTTCATCGCCAGCAAGGGAGTGAAATTGGTGTCAATCGGAGCAGAGGGTAAATATGCAGTCGTGCATTCATGCATACACACACTCGTATATCAAGGACCCTGAAATAGATGCACACGGCACCAAACACATCCAGTAGATGTGCTACAATGTAATGAACTGCAGATATGTTGAAACACTGTCCCAACATGTACAAGTGGATATTAACACTTCATTCATCCACCTTCACCCTTCCTATGATAAACTTGGATATAAGTTTAGACCAAAAGAGACATTTTGAGTTTTTCAGTTTTCATACTTGGTGGCGGGTTTCGAATCCACACTTTTTGTGAACGAGAGATGGAAAATAGATTTAGCCTGAAGTATCTTTGATCAAATGAAAACGACGAGTCACTGGTGACAGCGAGAGTGTAACTGATGAACTGGAAGATAAAGCAGGTGAAACCCGTGTCTGAGCTATGAGTGGAATCTGACCCAGTCCACATGCCTCCTCTCCAACATGACTTCCTGTCCGTCTACGAGCCTGACACATCTGTGGATCGAGCCCGGAGTTTATGATATTTATGTTTTTGAAAATGTTGATTTTCACCTTCACAGAGCACAAAGTTGATTCATACAACACAGAAAAACATTGAATGGAAATTTGTCATTTTCAAATGGTTAAATATGTTTCTCATGTAGTTATGATTAAGAAAAGCTCAGGATTTTTATGTATTTATTTATTCAATGTGAGAAATCGTTATTAAAGCTTCACTTTCCCAGAAAATCCTTGAGATTCAGCTGCCGTGGGACATGTAGTGCTCCTGTGTGGGTGTGTTGGCGTTATTAAATGAAAGAGCAGATGTACGACTGTAAAACAGCAGTGACACACAAGATGCATATTCCACAGCGTCTCTAGAAGAAACTGAAGAGAATTCCTTTTGTTTTTTTGTGCAGAAATTGTGGATGGAAATGCGAAGATGACCCTGGGAATGATCTGGACCATCATCCTCCGCTTCGCCATCCAGGACATCTCTGTCGAAGGTAAAGCGTCCAGATGTTTCATTTCGCATTAACACATTCAGAACCGGCAGCAGTTCGGCAGAGGAGTGCCTTGCTGAAGGGCACAGCTACAGCTTGACTGGCAACCAGGTTTTCAGGATTAATTAGCTGACAGAGGGCAACCAGGGTCTTTGGCGTTTACTCACGATGCATTGTGGGAAATAGAGTGGCAGTAACGAGGCTAGAGACACACACACACATATATGGTGGAACAGGTCTGGTTCTACCTGAATGCTCATTTAGAATGATGATGATGTGAAACTACTCATTTAAATGCTACAGTTTTATTATGAATATTATTACAAAAATCCCAATAGCCATGAAATAAGTTCTGTAAAGTTCTGTTTCAAACTTATCTAGTATCAAAAAACTGAAAGTGATGAGCCACTTCAAAGACTCAAAAATCAGAGGCCAAACTTTCTGGAGATCTTAATGACATTTAAAATAACTGACAGTTTTAAAAGATGTTTTTGGAATTCACCCTGAACTCGCAATGCTGTTATTTTTTATATATTTTTTCATATTACTGTTTAGATGCATATGGGACTGGAAAAGAGCCTTAAAACGTCATGAGAACATTTTCCTTGTGACCTTTATTAAAGGAGAAATGAGAGTCCAAACAGATGATACATGATGTTTCAGTTCCATGTGTTTCTCATGAGACCAAATCAGCATGAAACATTTACTTAAGATTTGATTTTGGAAAAATACAGTGCGGTGATTTGAGATGTTATGATCTCATGTTAGTGCATCAATTTATTGATTTCATTATTATCATCGTCATCTTATTATGCGATGGAAAAAATGCAGTATAATAAATCTCAACATCAAATAATGTCCAAGGTGTTGATTTCAAAGTAATGTTTTTGAAACATCAAATTTTCTGATGATGAGCCAATCAATTCATCCACTGATCGTCAGAAATCCCCGAACAGTAACTGGTGTTTGCACTTCTCCAGGTTCCAGAATGTTTCTAGTCTGTTTATTTTGTGTGGATGAATCATGACACAGTTTAATCTGTGATGGGTCTAATTAAATCCGTCTGCATTGCATTAACTCTGTTGGGTGTGGGCCACTACACTGACTCATATTTTTTATTTTCCTCAGCGACTGATATTTTTCTGTAGTAAACGACAACAACATCAACAGCAGTTTATATTTAGCACAGTTGTAACTGCAGTGTTTCTCTGATGCTGTTGATGGAATCAAACAATTCAAATACTCCAAGAGACGTTTCTCCAGACTAAAGCAGCGATGACCTTTCCTCCTCTCTTCCTCCTCCTGACCTTCTCCCATGTTTCCTCTACGTCTCCCTCACAGAGACCTCTGCGAAGGAGGGTCTTCTCCTGTGGTGCCAGAGGAAGACCGCTCCCTACAAGAATGTCAACGTGCAGAACTTCCATATTAGGTAACACACACTCTTCTTTTAAGGGTCACAAGGGTCATTCATGGTTGAAAGGTGGTGATTGTCTAGTGCGAGTTCCTCATGGGAGAGTAAAACTCTAGAGAAACTCTGATTAAGTTTATTATCTGGGGTCTGCAGCAACGATCTAGCAACTGGGTTCTATAGAATATGTTAAAAAACGATTCTGATACTGTGGTCTGTAAAACACAAAGACTCTCTCCGTTATAACTGTGTGTGAGTTAATACATTTGGGACTTTGTGTGAAATGATATGTTCAGGTGCTGCTGAATGAAATCTCAGACATGTTGAATACACCTGAGGTAAACTACTGTAGTTCTGTAGAAAGGTCGCCCCCTGTTGGACTAATCGGGACATGTCAGGTTGTACGAGGGCCCCTGTCAGACACCACATGTAACGTGTGTTTCAAAATGAAAAAGAAGAAGATATGTGAAAGGAAGAATTCAGAATATGTTCAAATATTTCTTATACTGTGACAGATTATTGTGTGATACATGTCCAGTTGTAGAAGTATTTTATACAACACACACAATGGTCAAGTTATACGCCAATACTTTTTAATTATCAACATTTTCTCAGACGTAGCTCTAGAAAGGTTCAGGATTGAGTAAACACCACATTTATAGTGTTTGCACATATTTTCTGCAGACGCACACGTCCTCCTCCTGATTGGTTCTTGTCAGTCACGACTCGACTACCAGGAGTGAATGCAAAGTGTCGCTAACACTTACTGTTACTGTCAGGAACCGTTTTACTTTGTCGTCACTGCAAGAAATCCATGCTCTTGTTTTCACCATTGCTGTTCCTCGTTCACAGTATTTTCTGTAACTAGGCAACCGTCTGCAGAGAAGATGATCTGCTCCCTGGTTATAAGTGTTTTCACGTGTTAGTATGGATGGAGAGTATTTCTGAACCAGAGACGCTCAGTTCATCTGTTCTTTGTCTCACAGCTGGAAGGACGGTCTCGCCTTCAACGCTCTGATCCACAGACACAGACCCGACCTCATCGACTACGACAGCCTCAGGAAGGTGCGACCCACTCCCAAGCACACACACATGATTCATGACTATTGCTAATCATTTGTTAATCAGCACATTTATAGTCCCCTGACACTGTGATTGGTTGTTCAGGACGACCCAGTCACCAATCTGAACAACGCCTTTGAAGTGGCTGAGAAGCACCTGGACATTCCTAAGATGTTGGACGCAGAAGGTACGTTTGAGCTCGACTGTGAAACTGGTTGTGTATATTCTGACAGATATCGTGATCAAGATTTCACAATTTTAGTTGAAATTCAATTCAAGAACAATTCAAGTCACAACATGTTCTCTTTTGTTTGGAGAACCTGATTCTTCTCTGTATAAAACTTGAATTTATCGCACTTGTTCATAATGTGATTATGAGGATGTTTAGATTTATTGTGCAGCCCTATTCTTTTACACTAAACTGTATGAAAACTGTTATTTATCAGCTACTGGCTGTATTTACATGCACACAAGAAGGTGACGGTTTCATATAAAGTACAACTCACAGCTGTGATTCATATATAGTTTACTAAAAACAGAAACTCCTTTAAAATCCATATGTTGTAGTATGAATAATATCTGCCACAGATTCACAATAATTCTCCTGATATTAATTTAATTTCGGTCTCACTTCCATCAGTCACAGTGTTGATGTGCACGTAAATGTCGCTGCTGACCCTGTTACTGTTCATGAGCTGTTGCAGCAGAAGAGAAGATGGAGCCTCCGTCCCTTCATTTCACTCTAACTCCTCTGTCTCCTCTAAAGCTCTGGATTGTGACGTTCCTGTGTCTTTGTCTGTCTTTCCTGTGTGTCCTGTGTCTGCGTGTCCTGCGTGTCCTGCGTGTTCTGCGTGTCCTGTGTGTCCTGCGTGTTCTGTGTGTCCTGCGTGTTCTGCGTGTCCTGTGTGTCCTGCGTGTGGGTCTGACCCATACGAGCACTGCGGCTGATATTTAGTACAGATGATCGGACACTGATATTTACTGACATAACATTTGACCCTTTGCTTCTTAAAAATTAAAAAGTTGATTGAGGTGCTTCTCTGCAGAACTTAAGTGGAAAATGTCCCAGTTTTTAACACCAAAGCTAAGATATTTTGTTCCATCTAAATTTTAAGTGATGTATGGGTCTGACCCTTGTGTGTCCAGTGTTGTTTGTTTGTGTTTCCTCTTCTACTTGTTCTCACTCTGTTGGTTTGTGAATGAATCGTGCGTCGTTCTGATCGCCTGTTAACGACGACAGGAGCTTGTTTCATGTGTCTGTTTGTCAGCGTGTTTAATACGACTGTGTGTTTCTACATGTGCGTCTGTTGTGTATACTCCCGTGTCCTCTATCTGGCCTGTGTGTGTTTTTATAACCACTGTCTGCCCCCCCCCTTGTAGATATTGTGAACACTGCTCGTCCAGATGAGAAAGCCATAATGACTTATGTGTCCAGTTTCTACCATGCCTTCTCTGGAGCGCAGAAGGTACCCCCCCCTGACCCTCGACCTTTAACCCTCTGTTACTAACAAGGTGCTGCTTCCTGTCCAGCATGGCCTCTCTCTCTCTCTCTCTCTCTCCACAGCGCTGCTACGACCTGGGCATCAACAACGACACTGGATGTGTTGGGACACAAACACACATATACACACACACACAAACACACAAACAGTGTGTATGCAAGTTGGCTGGTGAAAGCAGTAAATCTTCAGCATGTTATGGTCATGTGACGCACTGTCATAGAAACGGGTCTGGCCTGGTTGGAATTTCTTAATCTTAGAGTAATCGAGTGAAATAAAAGGATCTGGAACATAAAGATAAATAATTTAATAAGTGTAGATGCCTCCCCCACCTCTATTGTTTCTCTCCTCCCCTGCTTCACCATCTCCTCTCGTATTTCTCCTCCCCTCCTCCCCCCTCTTCGCTCCCTGTAGGCCTCCGACAGGAAGCCAGTGGATGCGTCTCTTGTTTTTCTCTTCCTCTAATTAATTTTCTGGCTCTTTTAGAAAGTGTTTGTGTTTCTCTGCGCCCCCGCGAGAGAACGTGTGTGTGTGTTTTCTGCACTTGTTCCATCTACAACTTGTACTCCCTCATCATTTCTACATTGAATCCGAAGCTGCAGAGAAAGTTTGTTTAAAAAGACTTTGAACAAATAGAAAGAAACTCTTTAATCTACAGACTTACTGCTTTTACCAGCTTTATTCTTTATTTACCTGCATCACAAACACTCAAACATATTATTAACATTTATTCAACGTCTGCTGCTGTGTTGGTTTTTCATCTCGTTCATTTGAGAATTTTTAAATAATTAGCAAGAGACCTGCACTGAGACCCTGAAACTGTGTAAGTCCTCTTCCAGCTACAGTGTCTTTATTAGGAACAAAAAACATAAACCTTTTTATTACATTTTTGATGAATATAATAGTTTTTTAATTCTATAATTTATATAAATTTACCTTTTGCGCTTTAAAGATATAATGTGTAACAATTCTTACTTGACAGAACGGCAACGTTTTTAAACTTAAGAAGCTGGAAGCACAAAGTGTTTTTATCGCATTTTGTGTGATTCGGCTCATCAATACGTCGTTTTAGAACTTTTATGACACTTCTTGCAGTTTGTAGTCCTTTATTCTCTCTCTCCTACACACACGTGTAGTTTCAGGCCTCAGTGCAGTTAGGATTTGTATTTCCCTCATTGTCTCCTGCTAAATGAACCAAATGAAAATGCAGAGTTTGAATAAACTGTTTGAGTGAATTCACCCTGACACAGATTTAATGAGCCTGATTTACGAGCTGATGTGTTTGTGTCCCAACCTCGACCCTGTGGCTCCAGTGTCCCTCCACTCTCTCCCCCCTGCTGCCCCCCATCACGCCCCCCCTTCAGCCTTAGTGTGCCGGAGGTTGTTGGGGCGTGTTACAGGGAGAACTTGGATTTAAAGCGGGAGCCGCTCTCTCCCCTTTCGCTCTCACCTCCTGTGGGGGTCGAGGACCCTGTAGCTTTGGGTAGCTTTGGCTTCACTCTGTCTTTCTCTCTCTCCTGCTGGGTGATGTGTAGACATCGTGGGTACGCTGAGGCCAGATGAGAAGGCCATTATGACCTATGTATCCTGCTTCTATCATGCCTTCTCTGGCGCACAGAAGGTGAGCGCCTCACGCTTCAGACTCACACTAACACTTCTCTGCAGCAAAATCTGCAAAACCACAAATCCTCCTGTAAAGAAACATCATATGTTTATATGTTCATGCAGCGTAACAGTGAAGGGCCACTTCAGAAACAACTTCATAGAAAGAGTTTTAATCCTTTTTTTAGCTGATTTTTTTACTTATCATTTGATCCAAGCATAGAATAATTCTGATTATTTGCAATCACATTCATGGTCAAAGATGCTCTTCAGTGTAATTTTATAAACTCAGGGAAAGGTCAGATTAGGATGATGAAAGGAACTCTGGGAAATGCTTTCTGGTGCTTCGGTTTCAGACTTTTGGACATCAACTGTGTTTCCCCCGACAAAGAGATTAACTTTATGGTCTGGATGTAGATTTAGTCCTGTAATCGTCTATGACGAGTGTCGGAGATCTCTCTGACTGTCGTTGGTGTTTTTTAGTGTTAAACTGCTCTTGTTAAGTTTCCAGTGGGATTATGTAGCTCCTGAATAATAAATCTCATCTGAGGTTAGGTTCCACTTTACATAAAGATCATAAATCAGAATCAGAGAAATGTTTAAAAACAACATTAAGATTTGGGGAAACCAGACCTGTTTGGTGGAAACACTTGTTGATGTCACCAGTTTCTTTTCAGCTATTAACACTTTTCAATTCAAAATGTTTTTGTTATATGATGTGATTCATGTATGTGATGTGAAGTTTAATTTAAACGATGATGTATTTTAAGGCAGAAGATGAAAAATGCTCCCAAAAAGTTAAGATCAAACAAAAACTGTGTTTGTTGTACAGAATATATCGTCTGTAATTAGAGAGTGTGTGTACTGTGTTTTATTTCCAGTGGTACAGTAGTGTAATGTCCTAGGCAGACGTACTGAGGTGGATGGCAGCTCTACATGAACCTGTAACTAGACGTGTGGACTGACTCCTGAGCTGTGACAGGAGACGCATGAAGCTTTAAAACACACACATTGATTCTGGCACTGTTAACTAACCATTGGCAGCTGGAGCATGTTGATATCAGTCCAATTAGCTTTTGTGTTTTTGCACTTTTATAATAATGTGTTTGGGTTTATTCCAATTCACTGCCTGTGTGTGTGGAGTGTGTACGCACAAACTTAGATTTATTTGTTTTTATCATAATTGTGGTAATAGAAACTAATAGATTAATTAATTAATTTACATTAGGTGACTTTGAAGTGCAGCATCGTGTTTTGATACGTAGCCACAGTGAATGCTCTCACTCAGCTTTGGGCACAGCGATGATGACGGTGTGTTGTTTAACCACCGTGAGCGCCGCTCATCACTCTGTTCCCTGATAGGCTGAGACAGCTGCAAATCGTATCTGCAAAGTTCTGGCTGTCAACCAGGAAAACGAGCAAATGATGGAGGACTACGAGAAGCTGGCCAGTGATGTGAGTAGAGCACCTGCAGAACCCTTCAGCACGTTAACACCGATCCAGATTTGAAGTTGTCCATCGCTGACCAGCTGGATGTTTTTCCTGACGTGTTTTTCCTCATCTTCCCGTTTGCCTCCAGCTGCTGGAGTGGATCCGTCGGACCGTCCCCTGGCTGGAGAACCGAACCCAGGAGAAAACTGTAAATGACATGCAGGCAAAACAGGAGGACTTCAGAGACTACCGCTGCGTCCACAAACCACCAAAGGTTTAAATGAACTACTGGATTTCATACGCACTCGTTTTTGGTTGGAGATTTTAGTTTCCTCGGCTGAATCTGCTCACGAATGCTGAGTCGACTCGTTCTGTTTGTGTCTTCAGGTCCAAGAGAAGTGTCAGCTGGAGATCAGCTTCAACACTCTGCAGACGAAACTGAGGCTCAGCAACAGACCTGCCTTCATGCCATCAGAAGGACGCATGGTGTCTGTACGTATTCAGAATTTATAGAACTTGTTTTTAAATAGTCTTGGAGCATAATTCAGAAGTCTATTATCGGTTTTCACCATTTAATTCATACGTCTCTGCACAATAGAAACACGAGTGTGGTGTTAGACTCTATGCAGACAGACTGGTTCCAGTCCTGTTCCCCACAGTGAAGGTTTAACATGAGTACTAACCTGCTGTATGGTCTCAGGATATCAATGGAGCGTGGCACACTCTGGAAGGAGCAGAAAAAGGCTACGAGGAATGGATTCTCAGTGAGATCAGACGTCTGGAGAGACTCGAACATCTGGCCGAGAAGTTCCACCAGAAGGCTGCCATCCACGAGTCCTGGACCGATGGTATGTAAACGCAAGCCTCCATTTCAAGATGTCTCTTCTTCATCTTGCTGAACCTTTCTGGAGTTTTTTAAATCAAATATGATCTTGATTCAGTAAGTTTCTGTAAGAGAGCAGGTGATATTTAAAAATGCTAGTTCACCACCTACAGTATTTTCCCAGCCTCTCTTTAACTTCTGTACAGCACTTAAGAGACTTGGTGAGTCGTAGTGAGACATCCAGGTTAAATCCAGTGAATAAATGAGGTCTGTGTGAATGCAGGTAAGGAGGCCATGCTGACCCAGAAAGACTATGAGACTTCCACCCTGTCAGAAGTCAAGGCGTTGCTACGGAAACACGAGGCCTTTGAGAGCGACCTGGCCGCCCATCAGGACAGAGTGGAGCAGATCGCCGCCATCGCACAGGAGCTCAAGTAAGGACGGAGGAAAAGAGGTCTTCACGTGATAAAGTTAATAAAGCCGAGGTCAACACTCTGAGCCAATACGTGCTAATGACATCAGACTGGAAATGTGAACTATATATCAGATCAGTTCCAGAGACTATGCTGTATTTAGTTGATCTCTGAGTCCTGCCCATCACAGACATCACCAAGCTGAAAGGATGACTTGACATGGTAGAAAGATTTTACCGCGTAAAAACGAGGAGCTCTCATTCTGACACAGAGCCACAGCATGAGATCATAAGAAAAAGGATAAAAGAATCTGTGATTATAAACTTCTCTCTTCTATTCTTTGTGTTTTCCAGCGAGCTGGACTATTACGATTCTGCCAGCGTGAACGCTCGCTGTCAGAAGATCTGTGACCAGTGGGACAGCCTGGGAGTCCTGACCCTGAACCGCAAAGAGTCACTGGAGGTATGAGCCAGTCGGAGGTTGTCAGTCTGAGTTTGGTGTTGAATGAACAATGTCCCTCACACTGTCGACTCTAGGCGCAGTCGAGTGTTTTGGTTTAAAACATTTTCTTGTGCAGAAGCTTGTGTTAAAATATCTTAACATCAACATGAAATATAAAAAGTGACACTTCAAGTCAGGTCGGCAGAATCAGTAGAAAAACATCCTAATATTTCTCAGTGGAAGGTTTAGAAAAATCACGTGTTTTCTCATCACTATTTCCCAATTCAACTTTAACAAACCCTTCTTGTATCTTATCTTTCCGACAGAGGACAGAGAAGCAGCTGGCGTCGATAGACGAGCTTTACTTGGAGTACGCCAAGAGAGCGGCGCCCTTCAACAACTGGATGGAGGGAGCGATGGAGGACCTGCAGGACATGTTCATCGTCCACAACATCGAGGAGATTCAGGTAATTGGATACTTGGACACTGTGCAAAAATATACTGTTCTACATGTGTAATAGTGTCGGACGCAGGTAAAACCAAACATGTTTCCTACGTCAGGGTTTGATCACAGCCCACGAGCAGTTCAAGTCCACCCTGTCGGAGGCCAACAAGGAGCGAGAGGCCATCCAGTCCATCCAGGCCGAGGTGCAGAAGATCGCCCAGAGCAACGGCATCAAGCTGAGTGGAGCCAACCCCTACACCACCATCACACCTGAAAGCATCGACAGCAAATGGGAGAAGGTAGGCTGCTCAAATATGGACCAGGTGTTGCTCAGATTTTGATCTTTCCTCGAAGATGTTCTGCTGCGAAACCCCACAATCTGTTGTCTATGATTTCTGCCTCATTCCACCTGCATTTAGAGACACAAACACTGAAGTCGTCAGTGGCTGATTAGTATTTACCAACAAATCTGCAGCGAATCACAGATCATCCACAAGACGAGAAACTAAACTTAATGAATGATCAGTGACTTCCTCTGACTGTGTGTGTGTGTGTGTGTGTGTGTGTGTGTTGTAGGCAATGGCCATGGTGCCGCTGCGTGACACCGCCCTGCAGGATGAGCTGAACAAACAGAACTCCAACGACACCCTGAGAGCCAAGTTTGCCACCCAGGCCAACACAGTCGGTGCCTACATACAGGAGAAGATGGAGGTAAAGGATCAGAGCATGATATCAGTCTTTGTGTTCAGCGTCTTGTTGAACCTGAACCGAAATCGTCCAGATCTTCCTCTAGTGCCGGGCCAGCCTTCTCTTCAGACTTATAATAATAACATGATAAACTTTATTTCTATAGTGCCTTTCAAACCCATAGTTAAAGGGGGCTTCACAAAATACAATATAAGTGCAAATCATAGAAAAGCCAGATCGTACTAATTCAAATGCCAGATTATACAGCAGGGAGTTTATTTTACAAAACCATAAAACCCGTCCCGACCTTTGTTTTAAAACTGGATCGTGGGACTTTTAACAACATTTGATTCTCTGATCTCAGGGATTAAAAGTTCTAAACTATAAAGTGGACCCAGATCATGTAGTGATTTAAGTGATCAATAGAATCTTGGAATTCTGAAGCAGACGGGGAGCAACTGTAGACGGACAACTACTGCTTCATTTAGGAATATGGAGATACGTTGCTGTAGTCTAGTTGGGAGGAAATGAGGGTGTGGAGTTCTACTATGTTTCGGGGGAGCATTGGTTTGACTTGAGCAATATGTCTGATTGGTAAATAGCAGGATATTTAAGACTTTGTCCGCTGCACATTGATTGATGCGAGTGTTTCTGTCGGCAGGAAATCGGCAGGATATCCATTGAAATGAACGGCACTCTGGAGGATCAGCTCACCAACCTGAGGGATTACCAGACGAACATCATGTCGTACATGCCCGAGATCAACAAGCTGGAGGGATCCCACCAGCTCATCCAGGAGGCCCTCATCTTCGACAACCAGTACACTTCCTACACAATGGAGGTAACAAACACACACACACACAAAACCTTTTTTAAGTTCTCTGTAAAGCTCATGAAACATGTTTATTTGTAAACGCCCTCCGTCACCTCTCTCTGTTCCTGCCTTTTAGCACCTCCGTGTGGGCTGGGAGCAGCTGCTGACCACTATCGCCAGAACCATCAACGAGGTCGAGAACCAGATCCTGACACGTGACGCCAAGGGCATCAGCCAGGAGCAGCTCTTCGAGTACCGCGCCTCCTTCAACCACTTCGACAAGGTCAGGGGGCAGAGCTCTGTGCTCACACATCTTTCACTTCCTCTCAGGAGAATCAGTACTTGGATTGGAAGCTACGTCAAATATATAAATACATTGTTTTAAGGTGGTTATACCGAGGAGCACCCAGACCATTGCTTTGAATATAAAATAGCTCAGTATCACCGACTGTTTATAGACTTGGTGTTTAATTCAGCGTAAACTCTTGTTTTGTGGTCATTGTCAAACCTGATAATTTTTAGATCTTGTACCTCATGAGGATGAAAAGGAAACACCCTCCATTTTCACCATCTCACACCACTGTGTGTGTGTGTGCATGTGTGTGTCTGTGTGCGTCACTGATTCATGCCCCTCTCTGTTATAGTGGTTCATAAATGCTCCAGGAGTCACATCAGTGTGTGTGGGGACACAACACATCTGGTTCTCAAACGTTTTAAATATCACAGAATCACAACATCTGTACTTTTTCAAAACACTTGAAAAGTTGATAATGTATTATCCAGTTTTTATAGTTGTTTTTACATTTTCTAGATAGACACATTTAATAAGTTCCACATGGTTTTGGGTTGTAAGCTCCTCAGTCCATCATGGCTGCCTGCTGTTGTGTGTGTTGACACTGTTTCTAAACATCCATCAATGTCTGTCTGTCTGTCCGTCCTCCATGTCCTCATCCCTGCATGGTCACCACCCACCACCGCCATCCCCCCGTGTTGCGATCTGTTCCCCCTCATGACGCTGTGGCGCTCTGTCATTGGGTGTTTGGCCGATCTCAGGACCACAGTGGGGCCCTGAAGGCCGAGGAGTTCAAGGCCTGTTTGATCAGTCTGGGCTACGATGTGGAGAACGACAAGGTAGGAGCTGCACAGCGAGACGCAGGGAGAGAGTCGCTGTTTGTCGAGCTTCTGAGCAGGAGAGCAGAGATCATTGACGGGAGCATACATTCGTTTTCTTGTTTATTAAACGTTTTGTTGGCTTTGTTTTTTACCAGTTTGATCTGTAAAAAGTCTCTAAAGTCACGACCTTAGTGAAGTCTGTCTCTTAAATAAACAAGATCATAACGTCTAAATACAAAAAGATAAAACAGCTGGATTATAGATTAAATGAGATAATCAGTAAAAGTAACGAGTACGTAACAAATATAATATGTACAATGTAAACAGAATTGCACATGTATAAAATTGAAATTGAATAAAACTGGATTACTACTTTACTATTTACTAGATGAGGATAAAATACAATTGCCAGACAAAATACGTCATCCAGTTTTCAGCTGATAATGATGATGTCGTGAAGCCCTTTGTTCCAAAGACCCGTCGGTGCTCAGTCGCTGCTCCTGCTCGGAGGCTCATGATAAACTCCTCGGGGTCAGTCAGGGTTCAGTCCGTCAGCATGGAGGGCAGAGACATGTTGCGTCTCTGTTTGTCCACCAGGGGTCCCTGTTGCTTTGTGCTGCTCCCTCTCACGTCTGTCCGTCCGTCAGGGTTTTGCTTTGCTCCGAGACTTTCTCTGTTAACTGTTTGTGCTTTTTATCTTTTTCTTTCCTCTCACCTCCCCAAACATAAATCACTCTCTGTATTTCTGTTCCTCTTTCTGTCTCCTTCCTCTCCGCTCCTGTCTTTTCACCCTCTCACCCGTCCTCCTCTCTGCCACTCGTCCACTCGCCTCCTCCCTCGCTCCCTCGCTCCTCCGGCCTGTGCTGTGGCGGCCCACAGAAGCGATCGGGACAGATGCTCTCGGAGGATTTCCGGGCTCTACTCATTTCGACAGGAAACAGCCTGGTACTGCTGCTGCATGACGCTCTGACAGGGAGTCTGCAGGTCCACGAGTTGAACAGATTCTAAATGACCTGAACGAGCCTGAAGCTTTGACTCCATGGTTTGGAAGCAGCTCAACATCGTTATGTTAACTTTGTGGTGATAAATCATAAATTGACTCGTTCGTGATCAGGGCTGGATACTGGAGTGTGATACTTCTATCTTCTTCTTGTTTAATTCTACAATCACATTTATCAAATCATAATAGTTGTAAACTTGTACATATTGTTATTTTTGAAACAGTTAAATTATAGCTGATTTATGTCAATAAAATATATAAATAAAGATGGACGACGTGTCGGCTCCCAAAAGTGAAGCCTAAGCATCTCAATCGCCCCTTTAAATAAATCTGGCCTCCTCCATGTTAGTGGATGGAACATTTTTCTCAAAGATGGTTTGAGTAATTTTAGGTAGTTCTGTTTACTGGGAAAAGTATATTTATTATTTATTTTTACCAAACCTCAGTAGGTTCAGGTTTGTGACAATATTCACTCATATCCAGTTCTGTTCATGTAGTATAATGATAATATCAGTCAGTGTAATCTGTTGATTCTGATTGGACGCCTGCAGACGTCCTGTCTGATGCTCGGCTGCTCGTCTCATCTTGTCTCGTCTGTTGCTTTTGTCCTTTTGCTGCTTTTCTGCCCTCGAGGGCGACTGAAGGAAACTTTGCATGTTGACGTCAAGTGTCTGTGTCTCTCACTGTTATTAACCAGTAACATCATTTATGTAAATGTAAAATATTGGGACTAATATCCATCTATTTCATGGTCCTGTTGTTTTACGGTCATCACATCCCGTCTGCGTCTACGTGTGTGTGTGTACAAAGTGCTCTCTCTTCTGGGTTGACCTGTTTTTTGTTGTTTCCAGGGCGACAGCGAGTTTACTCGCATCATGAGTATCGTGGACCCCAACGGCAGCGGCGCCGTCACCTTCCAGGCCTTTATTGACTTCATGTCTACGGAAACGACCGACACGGACACCGCAGACCAGGTCATCGCCTCCTTCAAGATCCTGGCCGCTGATAAGGTGAGTGTGTGTGTGTGTGTGTGTGTGTGTGTGTGTGTGTGTGTGTGTGTGTGTGTGTGTGTGTGTGTGTGTGTGTGTGTGTGTGTGTGTGTGTGTGTGTGTGTGTGTGTGTGTGTGTGTGTGTGTGTGTGTGTGTGTGCATACAGCGATGTACTGTGTTTGTTTATGATGCAAAATTGTCTTGTTTGTAAGTCCTGAATTTTTAACCTTACTGGTGTAGTTTTGTATTTGAGCCAAAAACTACATTTTGGTGCTCACTCACTGAACCATCATGTGTCTCCATCAGAACTTCATCACGGCCGAGGAGCTGAGGAGGGAGCTCCCCCCCGACCAGGCGGAGTACTGCATCGCCCGCATGGCACCCTACTCGGGGCCTGACGGCGTACCCGGAGCCCTCGACTACATGTCCTTCTCCACCGCCCTGTACGGAGAGAGCGACCTGTAGAGCAGGAAAGAGGAAGAGGCTGGATAGTAAATGGGGTTGGGGGAGTGAAGGGGGGGATGAAGAAGGAAGGAAGGATGGTAGAGAGGTTTTCTGCACGTGGAGGAGGTGCCAGTAAGAAGGAAAAGTGAGTGGCGGTTGTGAGGTGCCCCTGCGTGTGCCGGTTTCGAAACGTTGGAGGCTGTGAGCTTGTTGATTGAACTGTAGTTAGGTTTGACCTCCGCTGAATGTTTTCCAGCTCCTGATGAATCAAGGTGGAGTTTAATGAACGGGCATATCCAGGGGCAGGTGTGGGACGGGCGGGTTCTGTAGTGCGGGTCCTTAGCTTCACCCTCTCTGTCTTTTGGTCGGGTCAAACAGAGGTTAGGACGTGGGGAGGGCGGGGGCACAAGCTAATCTGATACTTATGCTAATTTTTGTTTATTTTATTATAATTTTTTCTTCTTGCCAGGGGGCGGGGTCACGTGGTTCGGCAGGGGCAGGGCGGAGTTTGTCGTGGTGACTGGCGAGGTTTGTGTATTAGATCCTAGAGAGATATATGCTGTGGGGGTCAGGGGGCGGGGGGAGGGAGGGGAGGGCGGGGTGACCAACCAGAGATGAAATTACATATTTACCCATAATTCCCGTGTTGCTGGATAAGGTGACCTGTTAACCTCAGCTCTTTTCCTCCTCTCGTCTTTGTTTATTTCTCTTTTTTTTTTGTTTTCTTCCTGGAGCAGGTGGGGGGTGGCGTCGGGTGGCGTTGGACGGGGACATTGATCGTAGTGGGGGGGAGGGGGGCAGCGCTGTACATACTTATTTTTTCAGTGCGAACAACGACACACGCAGTCCCAGTTGGTGAGAACAAGTGATCATGGGCGTTCCAACTGCCGTTAATTTAAAAAAAAAAAAAGAATAAATCAATCAAATGTAAAAGCCGATGATATCGACACGGAGCAGTTCCTCCAGTGGAAAGGTTTGAGCTTCTGGAAGTTTCTTAAGGTTTTTTTCTTTCTTTTATCAATGGAAATCGTTGAAAAGAAGTTGGTCGCCATGGAGACGAGGCCTTCCTGTTCCTGTATAAATGCCATGACGGGCAACATCCATAATAATCCACACAAATTTGCTTCTGTGAAACTGTTCTGCTGTTGTGGGCATCAGGTGCTTATTCAAATACAAATCGACACATTTATACAACGAGTAAGACGAGTCGTCACTTTTATATATATATCGAAAATCCTACACAGACAGAAATGAATATATACACATGTAGTCGTGGAGGCATTGGATCGACAGAATGAAGGTTCGTCCTGGATTCTTTTCCCCGTTAGGGTAACCATGGTAACAGCAATGTGGCGCTCTCCTGATTTGGAAAAACAAACAAATTAAAACGCGCCGATTGGAGGCTACAGCCCTGTTCCTCGCTCGCTCGCTCGCTCTCTCGCTCTCTCTCTCCCTCACCCTCTCTCTACCTCCCACTTCCTCCCCCATCCCTCCATCCCCTCATTTATCTCTGAAGGGAAAGAAAATTATTGCAAGGAAGGAGAGGAAGAGGGGGGTAAAGATCAGGGAGGGGTCTTTATGTAAACATTCCATTCTGTGCAAATAAAATAAAAAAATATAAAAAATTTTAAAAAAGGAAATTATATTAAAAAAAAACAAAAAACTATGCAATCATAACATGTTGGATATCTGAGTCCTGGGGACGATCCTGCGACGCCTCCCTGTCGACATCAACCAGAAGGTTTCTCCGCTGCGTCGGCCGTCAGGGGGAGAGGGGGCAGAGGGACGGACAGGGAAGGAACGGAGGAGGAAAGACTTGGACCAAAAGCTTGTTTCTTTTCTTTCTTTTTATTTTTCACGCAAGGTTGGAGAGATGTGAACTCTGGATTTGTGATTTTCCTTTTTTTTGTACTCTTTAATATCAAACCTTATCTGCTGTACTGGAAACTGCAAACGCCTTCTGTCTAATGATAAGTGAGTTTCACAAAGCACACATAAAAGTTTCCTTACAAAATACCTCGGCTCGTCCTGCAGTCTTTTTTCTTGTGTGTCAGTGAGTGTGTGTCAGTGAGTGTGTCTGTGTGTGTGTCTGTGTGTGTCTACGAATGAAGGGACAGTTTGGATTCTCATGTTCTGTTTGAATGTAAAAACAGAAAAACTTGTTTTCATGAGCACACAGTAGTTATAGTTATAGTTCACCTGTAGCCACATTCAATTTAACAGTTGTTTACACATATTAATTACTTATTAATCTGGGGTTCAGAAACTTAAGAGATTCAAAATGAAAAGTCCAAAACATGTTGACGACCCAACAGTTTCAACCAAGAAGATATAATCCTTGATTTAATATTTTGAAATGTTTTTGGAAAATGTCTCATATAACTTGTATTGTCATTGTTAGTGCTGCTGCTCTGGAGCAGTCAAAGACAACAGAGGAAGAACAGCTAATGAAGTATAATATATATAAACGTGTATATAAACCACTTCAGATATTTCTTCACGTCGGTTCATTCCACTTGTTTTACTTTATTTACGCCTTTAACATTCAAACCAGTTGAGACATTAAATTACTTTTTAATGTTTAAGATATTTAGATGTTTCAGTGTCATGAGAAGATGAAGTGAACAAATAGATGGTTAATAATAAATGATCATATAAGGAGACTGAGGCTCGTTTTCTTTTCTTTGAAATAGTTTAGAATTAAGATTAATACCTTTTGAAGGACGGTTTTCAATAGTCAGTAATAGAAAACACTATTTGACGATGATGATTAATAACAATAACCCTAGACGGATTTTCTTTATTAAAATAAAGTAACTTTGAATTAAAGGATCACTTGTACAAGTTGGTTCATGCACGTGCACCGGAAGTGGGCAGTACGTTCACTGTGACTGTCTGCGCGTGCAGCTCGGACCTACTTCTCCGCGCGCTCGTGTGTCGGAGCAGCTCGAGACGCAGATGATCGGTTCGGTGACTTCCGGAGACGAGAGGCCGAAGTGACACGTGACTCTGTTATTGTTTGTTTGTTTGTCATCAACAACGTCCACGCGCCTGCTGCCGCTCCGCGCGCTCCTCCTGTGGCGGCGGACACGATGCTCGCGCTCGCCTTCACGTGCACGGCGCTTCTCGTGCTCGTGCTCTGTGGATCGATTCATTCCGACAGATCAGCGGTAAGAGCCGAACTTAACTTAACTAAACTTAACAACTTAACTTAACCTAAACTTGACTTAACTTAACCCATGAGCTAGTGACCTGTTCACTGAGGTGTGTGTCTGTGTCTGTGTGTTTGTTTATTTATTAGGAAATGACTCGTTATTTAAAAAACATCTTCGACCTCAGACTAAGAACGAAAATAAAAGATAAGTAAAGCTGAAAGTAAAATAACTCCTGTTCATAAAGAATTGAGGATTATTATAAAATAAAAGCAGTAACTACATCTTCCTACATGGTTAAATAAAAGCTAATAAAACTAACTCTAAATACATTTACTTAATTTACATGTGTAGGTTTGTGCCTAAGAAAACTTATTTAGTTTGATGCTGACGAACTTTGGAATGTAAATCAAAAAAACAATCTATTTTTCACACATATATATATATATTTCCTTCTTATTGACTGCAGTCAGTGAGAATCCCTCAGTAACTCACATCAGCGTGTGCCAGACTTTAACAGTTTATTTCACATCTGGTGAAATTCATGTTCGTCACAAACTAAAGAAACTGAGTTCACCTCAAACCTTTTTTTAAGAATAACCAAAGTTAAGTTCTGTCTGAGCTTCAACTGCATGAAGCTGCTGCACAGATAAATTATACTTTTAACAATATGCACTAAAAACAAGAGAGATGGAAAATAAAATATATTTTTATTATGGTTTAATAGAAGAAACAAAGTCAGATTCACACCAACGTCTTTCCTGTAAAGGTTCAGACTCTCCAGGAGAAACAAATCCCTCCTCAGCACAAACCTGTCACAATAATTCATTTGAACCCAAACAGCTTTGGAGCCTGTGTAGAAATGAGATGAGTGTGAGAGACGAAGCCTCTACTGTCTGTAACTGAGCTCAGATCAGATCAGCTGGGATTGTTCCAGTGAAACTCATCAGACTTGAAAACACAACAGCTGATCACTGTTTTCTGACTTCAAGAGAAAACTCATGTTTGATTCAAATGGTGTGTGTGTGTGTGTGTGTGTGTGTGTGTGTGTGTGTGTGTGTGTGTGTGTGTGTGTGTCATGTGTGTTTGTGTGTGTGTGTGTGTGTGTGTGTGTGTGTGTGTGTGTGTGTGTGTGTGTGTGTGTGTGTGTGTGTGTGTGTGTGTGTGTGTGTGTGTGTGTGTGTGGAAACGGCCAGTGAGACCAAACCACACACACACACCTGTCTGTTTCCCCTGAGAAGCAAGTTAAACATTGAGTTGGCCGAGGTGTGTGTTCATTTGTGCGTGTGTGTAAGAGAATGTAGTGTTTGTTGTAGTAACATCTCAACTGACCTGTGATATTTATCTGAGCACATGTGATGAAATATGAAAAGAGTTATAGCTCAGAGGCTGATTCTCCTCGACTGTCCCTTTGCCAGATGTTGATATGAATCCTGCAGTGATAAAACATTAATAATGCAGTAATAATATGATAATCACTGAGTAGAAAACTGGAGGAAACCCAGGCGGCTTCAGGAGCCACAGAGAACTGGTGACACATCAACAGAGTTTGAATGAATCTGACTTTGGGTCAGTTCACATGAACATTCACTCAGTGGCTGTTGTTCAGAAACAGAAAAGACAACAGATCCTCCTTCATTAGTCCCCAGGGAGAAATGTGTCAGGATGGAGAGAGGAGGTGAAAGAGATAAACATTAACAACATGAAGATGTACAATGTGAACAGAACATACAGTCCTGCTCACCATTATTGGCACCCCTTCATTTTGTGCATAACCTGTACAATACCTTCAGAAATAAATGGAAATGTACCAAATTTATATCATCAGGATCTTTTAATTGGAGGTCCAAAGTAATTTAACAAAGAAAATAGTTTTTTCAACTTGCATATTGTAATTTCAAAGAAGAAACAGAAAAAACATCATGTGCAGCAATAAGGGCACCCCTCTTTAATATTTGGTTGCACACCCTCTGGCAGTGACGACAGCCTCAGAACGTTTCTTGTAGACATCTCGAAGCTTCTTGCACTTCTCAGCTGGTATTCTCTCTCCCACTCGTCCTTTGCACTTTGTTCCAGCTCTTGAACGTTTGCAGGGTTCTTTTCCCCAACAGCAGATTTCAGCTCACCCCAAAGATTTTCAATCGGATTGAGATCAGGACTCATTGCTGGCCATTTTAAAACGATCCATTTTTTCCTTTTCAACCCTTCCTGCGTGCTTTTGGATGTGTGCTTTGGGTCTTTGTCTTGCTGGAGGACCCACGATCTTCGACTCAAACCAAGTTTTCTTACACTGGGTCGGACGTTTCGCTCTAAAACCTCTTGATAACTCTCTGATTTCATGATTCCTGTGATACGGTCAAGGCCTCCAGTGCCAGATGCAGCAGAGCAGCCCCACAGCATTATGGATCCTCCACCATGCTGAACTGTTGGTAGGGTGTTCCTTTCCTTGTAGGCTTCATTGCGCCGTCTGTAAACAAACTGTTGGTGTGCATTGCCAAAAAGCTCTATTTTTGTTTCATCTGTCCACAGAACATTTTCCCAGAAGGACTGCGGTTTGTCCAGGTACTCTTTGGCAAAGATCAGTCGTTCCTTTTTATGTCTTTTCCTCAGCACTGGTGTCTTCCTTGGCCTTCGCCCATAAAGCCCTGTTTGGTTTAGCGTGCGGCGTGTGGTACTTGTTGAAACCATGACCCCAGACTGTTCCAGGTTGGCCTTCAGGTCCTTGGATGTTTGACGTGGTGTTTTTTCCACCATTCGCACCAACCTTCGAAGACTTCTCTCAGCAATTTTTCTCTTCCCCCCCACGTCCAGGGAGGTTCTTGACAGTTCCATGCTTGGCAAACTTCTGAATAACATCACGCACTGTTGAAACAGGGCTACCCAGGTCTTTGGAGATGGCCTTATACCCTTTGGAGGTCTTGTGTATGCTAATAATAGCCCCTCTGATGTCCTCAGACAGCTCCTTTGTCTTCACCACTGTGACAAAGGGACAGGGAATAACAGGTGGCTTTTTAAAACACGGACGTCATCATTCATTGGCTAATTAACGTCACATGGGCACAGACAATTTATCACAGGGCGATTCTCATTTGTGATTTACCACAGATGAGTCATAATGTGTTTCCATACTGATTTACAGCAAAGGGTGCCAATATCAGTGACCCCCCATTGTTTATTGTTTTAAATTGTTGTTTATCATTTAGTCTTTTTTATCAAACACAAATTCTCTTTTTAGAAAAAAGTAGTTTCACTTGATTCATTTTTTTCAGGAGATATTCCACATTATGTACTTAAACTTCTTGGGTGCCAATAATGGTGAGCAGGACTGTATAACGTACACACACACAGACACACACACACACGAGATGTTAAACGTGTGTGTGTGTGTGTGTGTGTGTGTGTGTGTGTTAATGATCCTGTTGTTTAGGTTCAGCTGCAGTTTGAGCTCAGGTTGGTTGGTTCACACGTTCGGAGGCGGAGTCTCACAAACCGTCTCCATGCCAACCACCATGTTTCCACAGGAGGTGTGTGTGTGTGTGTGTGTGTGTGTGTGTGTGTGTGTGTGTGTGTGTGTGTGTGTGTGTGTGTGTGTGTGTGTGTGTGTGTGTGTGTGTGTGTGTGTGTGTGTGTGTGTGTGTGTGTGTGTGTGTGTGTCGTCCTTGGGCGGCCGGCGGTATCTGGAAGGTGTGAGGCTCCAGGAGACAGTGGCGGCTTGTTCTCGCTTTCTCTGCCGCACGCTCACTTCCTGTCTCACCCTCCCTCCTCCCTCCATCCCACACACACACACACACACACACACACACACACACACACACTCTCACTGGTTTTATAGGCTCAAACACACTGGAGGTGATTGTTTCCACACTGAGGTTATTGTCGTCGCTGGTTTTCTACCTGACAGACAGGAAATCCAGTCTGCACCACGCTCTGCACCTGGACTCCTGCTCTCCTCCTCCACTCCTCCCTTCATTCCTCTCCTCCTCCACTCCTCCCTTCATTCCTCTCCTCCTCCACTCCTCCCTTCTTTCCTCTCCTCCCTCTATCCTCCCTCTTGTTTCCCTTCTCACTCTCTCCGTCCAGACTCTAATTGCTTTCTCCGCTCACCTTTCTAGATTTCTTTCTTTTCTTTTCTTCCTGTCGTACTTCCACTTCTAGCTTCACTCCTATTTCTCCACCTCCGCTCTTTCATCCCTCCTTTCTTTCTTTATTCTTCGCTCCCTTTCTCTCTCAATTCATCTTCCCTCTCCTGTTTTCCACTTTTCTTCACTCATTAACATTTTGCTTCCTCTTCTATTTGATTTTATCCATCAAACACGTTCCCTCTTTCATTTCTTAATTTCTCCCTGAACTCATCCTTTCTTCTTTCTTTCCTCTCCTTGATTCTCTTTCTTTATTCGTTTCCTGTGATTTTCCATCCATCCCTCTCTCCTTCTTTTCCATCTTCATTTCCAAACTCATCCACTCATCCTCCAGTCCTCCCTTCATTCAACTTCCTGTCATCTACTCTTTGATTTATCCATCAAACACATTCCTCTCTCCATTTCTTCATCATTTCTTCTTTTTTCCTCTCCTCAATCCTCCGTCGCCTTTATTCCTTTCCTCCACCTCTGTGATTTTCGATCCCTCCATCTCTCCTTCTTTTCCACCTTCATTTCCGAACTTACTATTCCTTTCTCTCTCTCTCATCTTCATCTCTTCTTCTTCCATTCCTCCTCTTATTCCCTCCTTTATACCTCCCTCTTCTCTTCTCCTTCCTTTCCACATCTGTCTTTTCCTCCACGGTTTGATATTTATGTTTGACCCCAGTGGGCGTCGGCAGGTGATTTGGTTTGATTCCCCTTGTTATTGAACCTTTAATTCAGCCTGTGGGAGATATTCATCTTGAGCAGTCGGAGCATTTTTCCGCGTGTCAGCTGTTTGTGAGCTCGAGCTGCAGCCGTGTGGTTCAGCGAAGGTTTGGACAGACGGGATTCTCTGCTTTGCTTGGACTCTTTCCCTTCGCGGCTCTTTCTCCTCCTCCTCCTCCCCCTGCTCCTGATTTCACTTCTTTATTAAAAAGGACATTTTGTCTTGTCAACGGAAACTGAATCAAACTGAAACTGTAAAAAATCTGTTTTCATACATGAACTTTAGAAAATGTCTGGAAAAATTGTGTCAGGACATGTTCTGGAGTTTGTGTTTCACATGTGAAGAAGCAGCAGGAGAAGATCTGGAACCTCCTCGTCTTTCCAAGTTGACGTCTTCGTCTTCTACGTGTACGGCTCCTCTTCTTCATCCTGAATGTCCAGAACAACAGACTCAGACGTTTGCGTTGTCAGATACAGAACCTCAGAGATATTTCAGAAATATCTGGAGTTCAGTGCAGGTCTGAAGCAGCTAAAGTAACTTTGGTGGGAGAGTCAGGAGCAAGAGCGGGTCGTCTACTAACCAGAGGGTTGCTAGTTCAATACCTGGCTCCTCCACTTGCTCCTGACGTCTGAACCAAGCTCCGTTACCAACAGTTCATTTACCAGGTGTCTCTTATAGTGAGATTGATGCTGTCAGTTACTTCAGTGTTCTATAAATAGTCACAGTTTATTTAATCATCAGTTATTCTTTGATTATTTCTCAATATTTAGTCAATAAAATATCAGGAAATAACAGAAATGTGCTGACACAAAAACACACAGCTTTTCTATTTACAATGATTTGTAACAGAGAAAAACAATAAATCTGTCAAAGCTCTTAAAAATTAAAGTTTATCTCATCAAATGACTTCATCAGTTTATTTTTTTACTCCCACTCTCTCTCTCTCTCTCTCTCTCTCTCTCCCTCTCTCTCTCTCTCTTCTCTCTCTCTCTCTCTCTCCCCCTCTCCCTCCCTCTCTCTCTCCTCTCCTCCTCCTCTCTCTCTCTCTCTCTCTCTCTCCCTCTCTCTCTCTCTCTCTCTCTCTCTCTCTCCTCTCCCTCTCTCTCTCTCTCTCCCTCTCTCTCTCTCTCTCTCTCTCTCCCTCTTCCTCTCCTCTCTCTCTCTCTCTCCCTCTCTCTCTCTCTCTCTCTCTCTCTCTCTCTCTCTCCCTCTCTCTCTCTCTCCCTCTCTCTCTCTCTCTCTCTCTCTCTCTCTCTCTCTCCAGACATGAAGACACAGACGTCTCATTCATCACTAAATTATGTCAACACTGTTTTACAACATTGAAAATGTACTCATGTGGCTCAGAGTGTGTGTGTGTGTGTGTGTGTGTGTGTGTGTGTGTGTGTGTGTGTGTGTGTGTGTGTGTGTGTGTGTGTGTGTGTGTGTGGGGCTTGAGATGGGGAGTAGCCGACTTTATACATCTGTGTGTGTGTGTGTGTCTGTTTCGTGTGTTTTCATTGAGTCTCTGTGACGAATCTCATGTATATTTTGGAAACGTGTTGTTAGACGAACATGTTGGAATAATTTAGATCATCAAGCTCTCATTCTCTCCTCCTTTCCTCCTTTCCCCTCCTCACCTCTCTCTTTCTCTCCTTCTCTCCTCACCTCTCTCCTTCTCTC
Source organism: Hippoglossus stenolepis (assembly GCF_022539355.2). Taxonomy (NCBI): domain Eukaryota; kingdom Metazoa; phylum Chordata; class Actinopteri; order Pleuronectiformes; family Pleuronectidae; genus Hippoglossus; species Hippoglossus stenolepis. Next base: position 2,272,987 of record NC_061486.1, on the reverse strand, counting down.
CTTCTCTCCTTCTCTACTTCTCTCCTCATTTTTAACAATGTGAGTTTGAACTCTCAATATTTTTCTAGATTTTGTGTAATTTGGTGCAGATCCCAATAGAATTGCGGCTCCATTGGATTTAAATGTGGTTTCATACAGAGACTGTTGGACCTGAGAGGTTTGAACTCGACATTCTGGTCGTAAAGAATCACAACATTTTTTCCCACTGAAATATTTCCCTGCATGTCCCTGCTGAGCCTCGGTGTATATGTGTGGTAGCTCTGGTATTTTGATAAAATATATATAGATCGATATGTTGCTGTTCCATGTGTGAGAAGGCTCGTATGAAGCCGGGCCTCCTCCTCCTCCTCCTCCTCCTCTCAGACAGAAGGAGACACATCATGTCTCTGCAGTGAAGTCGTCCTCACATCTTCTTTCTTCACTCATATAGTTTGAGTGTCAGGTGTAAAAAAGACGGAGACGTTTTCCTCCACTCAGCTCAGTCATCCTGAAATATATATGTGTCAACACCTTCTCTCCTCTCTCACCCTCTTTCTCCCCCTCTTTTATTCTGCCTCTTTTCTCTCCCTCCCTCAGTCCAGCTTTTCCAGGTGTGACATTGAAAACCAATTTATCCTTCACAGACAGACAGACGCTGAGTCTCTGTCTCTCACTGTCAGACAGAGGTGAAGGACACTCGTCTGTCTGCTGTGGAATTATCTCAACCAGGAGTTTTGTTTGTTTGTGTTATTTAGCAGGATTACACAGAAACTTCTGAGCGTGTTACAGCCAAACTTGGTGAAAGGATGTGATAGAGTTCAGGGATGAAGTCAACACGAGATCTGGGGGTCTGTGCTCTATGAGAATGTGCTCTTGATATTCATGATCCAAATAAAAACCTGGATCTAGTGAATTTAAATGTGGTTTCCTAAGGTTTGAGCTCTACTGAGGGACATTGTGATACAAGTAGAAAAGTGAGACACGTGATGTTTGTGTGTTTGTGTGTTTGCAGCCCCTCCTGATCACGGAGAACATGTGGCCCCGCGGCTGTGTCCTGGACTGCCAGAGGGGGCGCCACCGAGCCGTGTGCGGCAGTAACGGCAGGTTGTATAAATCGATGTGCGCCTTCCAGAGGGCGCAGTGCATCAACACACATCTACGTCTGGCTCCACGCGCACACTGCTCAGGTAACACACCTGCACGGCTGCTAACCTATTTGTTCTTATTTATTTACGTGAATGCGTTCGATGGCGTAACAAAGTCTGGGACGAATAAAGTTTTCTGAATCCGCGGATGAAGTTTCTCATGTTTTATTTTAAGGATCTTTGAAGCTTGTGCTCAGAAACTTTGTTTAACTTGAATCATGTAAAAGTATAATTACATTTGAGTTACTGGAACTTATTTCTATCCAGATAACAACATGACACTTGAAACAATCTTCACAACCTTTCAAAACTAAAAGCTCTGGAATTCAGCTCAATATAAAGAATTACAGCAACCAAACATTATGCTTTTACTTTGAAGACAAATTGTCAAGAGGAGGGACATAATGGAATGAATCAAATGGCTCTAAACTCCTGGGCCTTTAACAATACACATGCTGAGCTCAGGAAACATCTGTTCCACATCCAGATGTCTGGAATCAGTAGGTAGATGAACACATGGAAAGGATCCTCTGCACAAAGAGCCTCCTGGCGTTTGTCTAATGATCATGAACCAATGAATCATCTTCTCGGGGCTGAACATCTCATGTCTCTGTGCTTTCAGATCGGACTCAGTCTAAATGTCAGCTGGCTCGGGTTCAGGCGCTGGAGGCCAACACCCGCGGCAGCGGCAGCAGCAGCAGCAGCAGCAGTAGTCTTGTCAGTCATGTCAGTCATGTCAGTCATGTCAGTGCTGCAGCTGCCATGTTTGTTCCCGAGTGTCACCCCGACGGTCACTTCCTGCCAGTGCAGTGTCACAACCAGACCGGATACTGTTGGTGCTCCACCCCGGACGGGAAACCTCTCAGCGGGACGTCCGTCCTCCACCTCATCCCCAGCTGCTCCGGTCAGACATATTTTATTCTTTATTCAGAGTTTTGTACTAAAGGAAAAAACGTGTCTGTGGTAAATACACAGCTTTGTTTTGATGATGGTGTCGAACTCAAAAACACAAAATGGTGGGGGTGGCGTATAGCTCGCCTGGTAGAGCCCCAACGAGGAAAGGCCTCAACCCACAGAGGCCCGAGTTCGATTCCGACTTGTGGCCATGTATGCATGTCCTCACCCACTCTCTCTCTATCCCCCTGTCACAAAGCTTACTCTGTCCAATCCATTAAAGGCGATAAAAGCCCCCCAAAATTTAACAACACAAAATGGTGGCACCTGCACCGGCTCAGATGTTTTAGTTGTATTTTTGGATAGTGGGAGGAAGTGGAGACGTGTCGTCCATCTTTAATTACAGTGTGCGTTAACTGTGAAGGACACTTTCATACTAACTGCTTCCTGTTGTAAAGAGGATTCTCTCCCAGTGAAGCTCCTCAGCTCAGTTTAACTCGTCAGAAAGAGATTAAATAAAACTCTAATGAGGTTTAATCTGCATGAAAGTTCTTTTCTGTTTAAATGTCCTGAACAGATCATTTCCTCAAGATGGATCCAATTAAAGGTGGGAAAGAGTTTTGTTATTCCCTGTTTTACATGATTCATGACATCATATATGTTCTGGACGTTCGCTGCCCGTTTCTGGCCTGAGGTCGTTTCTCTCTCTGCACCTGATGGAACATTAACATTCACAGACGACTTCATGTGCCAACACACACACCGAGAAAAACACGGCTCGGTCGCTCTGCCTTCAACGTTCACTCTCTCTCTTCTCCCGCTGCAGATGAAGCTGACGAACCGGGGCCGACGCTGGACCCCAGGAAACCTGCAGGTGAGGAACACGTCTTCTCACAGTGACACACGTCTCACATGTTGTTTAGTGTTTCTGTTAAAATGTTCTCCTGTCCAGAGCTCACGGCTCCGCCCATCTGGGTGACCATCCTGATGAACTCCGTCAGACGGCCCACAGGTGAGAGCTGGAGGAGAGGTTTACATGAATATAGAAGATATTGTTGTTCTGAAAAATACCCCAACGCTGAATATATATACAGTATATATATATTAGTAGTTATATACAAGTTGTGTGTGTGTGTGTGTGTGTGTGTGTGCGTGTGTAGACAGTCCTCAGACTTGTGAGCGTGAGCGAGCGGCGCTCCTCTCTCAGATGCTTTCAGCCTGGCAGGAGGAGCGTTTTATCCCAGAATGCACTGCAGACGGCCGCTACAGCGCCGTGCAGTGTCACACTGCGACAGGTTACTGCTGGTGTGTGCGGGTCGAGAGCGGGCGGCCACTGTCAGGCACCTCTGCAAGGTAATCCATCAATCAATCAATCAATCAGTCAATCAATCAATCAATCAATCAACCAACCAATCAACCAACCAATCAATTAATCAATCACAATATCTCTCTCTCTCTCTCTCTCTCTCTTTCTCTCTCCTGCGTGTGTGTCTCTTTGTAGGAATCGTATCCCAGACTGCACCGGGGCAGAGGAGGCTCCAGACAGAACCGACCGGAGGTTCAGGGACAAACCTCTGCCTGGTAACAACAAGACTTTGTTACATCAGAATCAAACAGATTTTATGTTTTTTACATTTTCACCTCACATGAAAAATCTGCATTTGAGAAGTTTGACAGTTTGAAACCTCACCTGTTTGCTTCTATATAAGAAATTCACCACGTAGATCTTTGGAGACTGAGCAGCAAACAGAAGGGGAAGTCAGTATCTGGCTCAAAGGCACTGGGGCAGGATAGACTGGACTCAACAGACTTTAACATCCGGACTCTCGCTCTGTTCTCAGGATGTCCTGGAGCTCGTAAGGAGCAGTTCCTGCAGAGTCTGATCACAGCGCTGCAGCTGGAAGCAAAGCATGCTGGGAGTCTGAGTCCCGACCAGTAAGTCTGTCGACAGCACCTCACAGCAGCTGCATTAGCAGAAGAAGTGACCTTTGACCTCAACAAGAACATGTGATTATTGTTTACATGACAAATTTTAAAACAGTGAATAACTGCAGAGTTCTGTGTTTTGTTAAATATGGGAACTGATTGGAAAGAAAGTGAATTCATCCAGATTGTTATTTTTCTGTTCTTTAAATTGAAGACGCTCACTCTGGGGTTTTGTTCCCTCTGTTTCCACCAGGGCTGCAAACACACCTCCTTCTAGTGCTCCCTCTCTTTTATCAAACCCTCCATCCTCCTCATCACCCCTCCTCCTCCTCCTCACCCCTGAACGTCGCTCCCGCTGCTGCCCCGGAGGCTGCGGACTCCTCGGCCCAGAGGAGGTGCTGCAGTGGCATTTCACTCGGCTGGACGTGGACTCCAGTGGCGCTGCTGAGCGCCGAGGCTCGACCTGCTCAGTTCCTACGAGGTTGAAGCCGCGACGCTGCGCCAAGAAGTTCGTTCAGTACTGTGACAGAGACGGAGACCGAGGCCTGACGCTGGAGGAGCTGAGGGTCTGCCTGGTGCTCTGAGGTGTGTGTGTGTGTGTGTGTGTGTGTGTGTGTGAGTGTGTGTGTGTGTGTGTTGTGTTGTGTGTGTGTGTGTGTGTGTGTGTGTGTGTGTGTGAGTGGTTAGATGTTTAAATTATTCTAGTAGAACATTTCATCTGAGGAGAAAAACTGTCTCCTTGTTTGGGAAGGAGCAGATCTGTGGCTCAGTGGTTCTGGTCTGAATTAGTCTCCAGGAAATTAATACAAGTTTGTGTAATGACCAAAGTAAACACAGACACACACTCATCACAATGTTATCGTGGCTCCTCATTGGTCGGCTGCCTGGTGTAAAAGCCTCTTGTTCTCCTCCCTGGTTCGTGGCTCCGGTCGATCCCAGGAGACTCGAGGGATTCGGGCCGACGCCAAACAAATTACACGTGTAGCTCCGTGAAATCCAAACAAACGTGGCAGCAGTGAAACGAGCTGCTTGTCAGGCACAGCTCGGCCGTGACGGCGGCGCGTTCATCAGACGGCCGATAAAGACTCTTTCTCTGTGTGAATGTTTCTGACATTTCTGTTGAACCTGAACAAAACTAAACATCTTACAGAGAACGAACAGTATTCACACTGTACAGGTCAGTGAGACGCCTGCAGACATGAAGACACAGGACAGAGGACAGTCTGATGTTTGCATCACGGAGGTCGTGATGTGTTTGAATTCTTTTAGATTTATCATCTGTAAAGAAACTGAACTCAACAACAACAGCTCAGTCACATACAGTGAATCTGTATTTACTGCAGAAGTGAAACAGCAGCAGCAGAAAGTGTCAGCGTTTCTTTTCTCTTGTAAAGTGACGAGTGAAGACGTCAGGACGATACTGATGTTTGATGGTAAATGGTTTGCGTCTCTCTGGTTCTGGTGTTTTCTCACTGAGAGTCTGAACCAGCTTCATGTGTTTGTTCCAGAGTTTCATTTGATCTGGTTAGTTTTACGTTCACATTGTAATTTAGGGAATAAAGAGTTTTGTCTGACGTACGTAGGTGATCCAGACCCAGAGCACCTCTCCTGGTCGGACTGAACGTTGGTCTGTTGGTCTGTTTGTCTGTTGGTCTGTTGGTCTGTTTGTCTGTTGGTCTGTTGGTCTGTTGGTCTGTTGGTCTGTTGGTCCGAGGAACCTTTCACACCTGATATTTAGGTTCAGACTAAACTGAAGAGTCTGAAGTTTCTGAAGTCGAGCTGTGAAGTGTTAATGTAGCTAAGATAAAAGTTAGTAAATTGAAACCTTGAGTTCAGAATTTATTTGTCAAACTCTTTGACATTTGTGCTGATTCAGAAATTAAATTTGAGATTTTCTTCCAAAGTAAAGATGACTGACCTGCCTCTGGCAAATTACAGGAGTTTATAAGGCAGCAAAACTTTATTTATTCTCACTCTTCCAGTTAAATTAGTAGTTTACAGTCTAATTCTGTAATTATTGAATGTATTTAAATGCACCTCAGTCCAGAAGCAACTTTTAGAAAACCTGCTGCAGCTCCAGTTTACTTATGATCCACACACATGCTCAGTATTCCAGTGAATAAAAAGGTTTAATTTGTTTTCTCACCAAACAAAGAGGTTGAGTGAAGTTCAGCTCAGAGACGAGAGATCAGAGTCTCTGTTGGAAATATAAACAGGCGGCGAGCGTCGGTGAGAGGACGAGCGAGCGCCGAGGTGAAACGCAGAGATGGAGTTTTCCAGATGAGCGGGAATTTGATGATAGAGAGGAAGGGGGGGACGGACAGGAAGGACACAGAGGGGCGAGGAGCTGCTGATTATCCAGAGAAGAGGAAGAAGGTCGAGCTGAGAGTGAGGACGGAGGAGCGGCGTTAAACTAACATGTGTCTGGGAGCGATAGCGGTGACCTCCGATGGTGACGGAGGAGCGAGGTCCTCCGAGACGCCACTCCGAGGATCTGACTGGTTCCACTGGGGCTGTGGTTTGGATTCTTTTTTAAATTCACTTTCTCTTCCTTTTTCCTCAAGGTCGAAGAGACAAATCACCCGATGCCAAAGGTCGTTTCCTCTCCCTCCTCTTCATCAAGTCACCGAAACGTCATCCTTCACTTCCAGCTCGGATTAACAGCTGATCTTCATCCATCATCTTCATCACAGGATGTTTTTCACTCGTCTTCCTTTTATCGGTGTTACAGATTCATCATTGTCGCTGCAAAGGTTCAACATGACGATCTACATCCTGTCTCATGTCACAAACTGTATCTGTGTGGTCACAACACTTCTAATTCAACTTTCAAGTATTTATTTCACACCTTGGTGATATTTGTTTGTGTTCATGTGTTCATTTGTGTCACTGATGTTTCCGTCCCTCCTTCTCTGAATCCGTCCCTTCTTTCCTGTCCTTCACCCTCCCTTCCTGTCTTTCCTGCCTCCTTCTGCACAACCCCTTCCATAAACTCACTCGTCCTTGCTCCTTTCCTTCCTTTTCTTGACTCCTACCTCCTCCTCTCGGTTGCTTCTTCTGTGACATCACTTCCTCTCTTCAGCCGTAAAGACTTTGAGGGGCGTCAGCAGTAAGTCTGAGGTCTCAGGACCTTCATGCACACGGCGTCATTTCATCATGAGGAGAAACCCAAACATCAGTAAATGAGGTTTTCATCTCTTTAGTTAAACTTCAGACAGAAACTTTGTGTTTATGAAACAGACGTTTATTAAATGATCAAGGTTCAAACTTCCTCTAATTCTGTTATTTGATTTTGACCTTTGACCTCAGATCATTTCTGTGACAAACCACTATTGTTCGCCCCCACCCCAGGGTGTCATCAGTCTGATAGTAAACACAGCGCCCCCTGCGGTCTGTAGGGTCACAGGGTCATGACGACACCTCAGGTACAGTGTAGACTGTAGAATTACCCACAGTTCATAGCGTCGTGAGTAACAAACCAAATGACAACCAACCTGAACTTTGACAAGAACCTACATGTTTTCATCTCAGTATAAACAAAGAGCAGTACATGTTCTGTAAAGTACTTTGATTGGTCATCAAGACTAGAAAACCTCGAGATAGATACTCACTATTTGTCATATTTTATTTAGTTTTTCTGAAAATGAAGTAAATGAATGATCGTCCACTGTCTGGACATCAGCTGTCAGTCAGTCTGTCCCTCCAGCGTTTTGTTCACGGACAAAGTAAATAACTTCAGATTAAATTCCCTAACTTGACAAATCACTCCACGTACTTTGGTGTCGTCATGTTCTAACGTGGAGACAACTTTCTGTTCCTCCTCCTCCTCCAGTCTCAGTTCTTCCCTTAATCCTTCCTCCTCCTCCTCCTCTTCATCCCTTCTTTGTCTCTGTTGTAAATATTTGTTTCCCATATTGTAACACATATTTCCAGTTGAGTGGTAACAAACAGTTCTGATCATTTGTTTTATACTTTATATTTGAGACACTTCAGAGTTTGTTTACTGACGCGATGACTTGAGTCGTCTGTAGTTTCCTGTTTTTGATGCAACGTCCTGATTTTTGTAAATGTGATTTTAATGAAATGTTGTTGTCGACTCGTCATTCATCTGAACAGTGATTTATTGAATATAGTTTGTCGGTGTCAGTAACAGTATGTTCATGTGGTGGAGTCAGCTCGTTGTTCCTCAGCTCCCACAGGAAAACAGCTGCTGGTTCATGTGCGTCACCAGTGACCAGATCTCCACTTCCTGCTTCAGATGCTAATACCTGACTGATAGGTCTGCTCCCTGTGTGTGGGGGTGTGAAAGAAAGTTTTTTATTATAAAATAATATCAAATCCTATTTTGAAATCTGAACTGAAATGTATTTTGGCACGTTTAAGTTTAAAGAGGATTTAAAACAAAGTTTAGATAGATTAGATAGATGGAAACTTGTTCATTCCTCTGTTTGTTTGTTTGAGAAAGTTTGACGTAGATCCGGATGGGGGGGGGGGATTCAGGAATTAGTTTCATTTCTTGAACAATGTGAAGTCGGATGTTTTGTGACATTTTCACTGATTTCCCAGGAAATAGTTCATGGAAAAGAAACACGTATTTAAAGGAGTAATTTCTATGAATGTGAGATTCGGTGCAGCTGGACTCAGTTTGAGGGGATAGGAGCTCTATTGATCTACCTTTTATTTCTTCACATGACAAAACCTTTAATGAACCTGTCAAAACCAATCAATCAATCCATCCAATAATCCAAACCTTCACTAGATGTGTGTGAGTGAGTCATGGTCACATTCATCCTTTTTTAAATGGATTCATGTTCATGTTTCTAGAGGCCTGAAGAGGCGACAGCGTCTAATATTTCACAATCATTTTGTGCAGCAGAACTCATTTTCTTTCTCTTTATTTTGATCCTGAAAATCCTCTTTCACTGACAAGAAGAGGAACCGTTAACCTGGAGACTCAGCTTCAACTGAGAACCATCGTAAAGTCCTGACTCTGGCTGCTCCAGCCTCACAGAGGATGTTTCTGTGTCCAGCAGGTGGCGCTCTCGTCCTGAGGCAGCAGCAGAGTGAGCAGCACCATCAGCAGCTGAAGGACAGACTCACACACTCTGCTCCCCTGACTCACAACACAACACAACACAACACAACACCAGCCAGCAGAGAGATGATCTGCATTTGATGGATCTGCAGATTTCACATCATGCAAACAGCTCATGAGAAGGAAGGAGGCAGAGTCAGGGGCCCGAGAGTCAGGGCCAGAGTCAGGGCCCGAGAGTCAGGGGCCCGGGAGTCAGGGGCCCAACAGTCAGGGGCCCGAGAGTCAGGGGCCCAACAGTCAGGGGCCCGAGAGTCAGGGTCAGAACAGTCAGGGGCCCGAGAGTCAGGGGCCCGAGAGTCAGGGGCCCAACAGTCAGGGGCCGGGGCGGGGGCTGACATGGATGTGTGTAAATGACATATGAATTATAAATGAGCACCAACATTTATATTCATATGTTTGTAATGGTTACTGTTTGTGTGTGTTGTGTGTGTGTGTGTGTGTGTGTGTGTGTGTGTGTGTGTGTGTGTGTGTGTGTGTGTGTGTGTGTTGCCAATGACTAACAATGAGGAAATGGTCTGCAGGTGACACACAGGCATCAATCTGTCAATGATTTCTGACACACACACACACACACACACACGTGCTCACACACAGCAGTGACCCAGCTCATTTGCATATTGGGATTAATCTATAACTCATCCAGTAAAATCCATACCTGTCATTTTCCCTCTTTAATGAATCTTGTGTTCACGAGGCCTTGGAGCCGAGCTGACGACCTGGGAACAGCATGACCTTTGTTATAAAGGTCATGAAACATGCTGACTGCACACATGTACCACACACACACACACACACACACACACACACACATACACACACACGCGCACACACACACACACACGGTGCTTCATCAGAATGACACGAGTGGAAATCCACAGACGCTCCTTCACGACTACTGGAAGGAAGACGTGTGATTATTTGAACATTTTAATTATAAGGTTGAATATATATTGGATTTTGTTGGTTATTTTTTCTTCTGAGAGGGTGAGAAGAATATTACTGAGGAGAGAAAGTGAAGGTTGGTATATTGGTTAATTTACATTTAACATATTCTATTTCAGTGGATCCGATATAAAGATACTGAGGTTGAGTTGTCTTGTTTTATTTCACACATTGTTGAGGGTTGTGTTTTTTCGTATGTGTTGAGAATAAAATGTTTGCATGTCACACGTCATGTCACATGTATAAATACACATTTAGTCATTTATTTAAGCATTTAATTATATAATTAGGTATTTATTTATACATTTATTTATTTATATATATATATATATATATATATATATAGTTTTGGCCCAGAAAACCCTTCATAGAAATCCACATTAAAGCAGATTCAGACAGACGGAAGATTTCAAAAAGCTAATTTAAGGAGCAAAGTGATGGAATGAACATGAAGCAGCAGATGTGTGACACAGTCAGTGTGTGTTTCTGCTCTTCAGCATCTCCTCACTAAGAGGAAACCAGTGGCTGTGATGATCTGCAGCTGCAGTGAGTGAACGGGAGCTGCTGCGTGTTTTATCAGGTCCAAGCTTCACTTTCAGATCGTTCCAAGCATCATTGTGTTCCTGGGATCAAGTGAAGGTTTAATAACAGAGGTATTTTAAACTGACAGTTTCATTGTGACGCCGCTGCAGCGCCGGCTGCTCCCTCACAACGCTGCAGTAAATATAGACTTTGGCTCCGGTAGCGGCTGCAGTCGTTTATTGGCAAAGTCTCAATGATGAGAGAATGCAGCGGCGGAATTTACACTCAGCAGGAACTGGTTCTCAGCAGTTATAAGAAAATCGATGTGGACGGTGAGGCTGCAGGGCCGAGAGGAGGGAGACCAAAAAGATGTGCAAAGATTGGTGACCTCCATTACTTCAACATGACCTTGGGAGAGGTTCCCCTGGGAGACATGATGGTGTGGAGCCTGGTAATAAGACTGCAGAGTAATGTTGTAACACACATCAGTGACTGGTAAAGAGTTCGTCTCCTGTGGAACCTTCGCTCTCATTAGGAGAAACGCAGACTTTTTATTTCTTCACCTCCTCTCAGGAGCGTTTCCAGGGACTTCAGGGGCCACGGGTAAAAGGCAAAAGGGCCCCCACCAAAAGAAGGAAGCACATGTAACCACATTGTGCTAATATTGATTCTTCAACAGTGAGCTCACACATAAATAATAGTAAAGCAGTAAAATGTAACTGCAAACCACCTCCACACATCCTGCTGCTGACATCACATGTTTTTCTTTACAGCACATCCCCCCCCCACACCCCACCCCATGCCTGCTTCATCCTCACGGCCCTGCTTTATCCGACCAAATGAATAAATACTATCATGGAACTGGTGCCGTCAATTATCTGCTCATTTAAATTCAGACTAAAATTATGAATGAATTTAATATTCCAATTTATTGCTTTTTACAGAATATTAAAGTGAACTAAATTTATAGAGATGAGAACATTAGATTCTCTTTTCACTTTGACATATTACTCATCTTTCCAGGAATCAGAAATTCGCTGGTGTATTTCTGCTTCAGACTGAACATAATAGAAGTTAAGAAGCTGGAGGATGATTCTGTTTCCTTCAGTGTTCAGGTAACAGCCCTGAATCACCTGCTCTCTGTGTTTGATCTGAGATCCTCTTTCCATCCTCCGGCTTCTGGCCTGATGTTTCTGTGTGTGTGGGACTGGTGCTGGAGTTTGAAGGATTCTCGGCTCAGTGCAAACTGATGTAAACTCCACAGGCCCTCAGCAGATGTTGGAGCCAGAGGCAGGATCTGTACCTTCATCTGTCATCGAGGAGCTTTGCTCAATTAATCCAGCGACGTAATGATGTAACTAAACTCCGAGGCCATTAAAGCAACTCGCAGACTAAATCTAATTTAATTTTCGGAGTGTTTTTCCTCATTTCTCAGAGACCAATTAATCCAGAGGGAGGTGAGAGCAGGTCAGAGGAAACAGTCCTGCTCAATATCTAAAAACACACAGGAAATAGTCACGTCCCAAATGAGAAATAACTCACATTAAAGATCAATAACTTCATTTATATTACACCCATCGGTGATGAAATCTTCGTTTACCAGAATAAACTCTGAGCCAATCTGACTGAGACCAAGAGAAGTGAAAGAGACTGGAGTGTTAGAGGCAGAGATTCAACCACAGCAACAGCAGTGCCCGAGTGTCCATGAGCAAGGTGGGTGACACTGTAGGTGCAGCAGACGTAGAACCAGGCTCTTTGTGTCCATGACGATCTAGTTTCAATCAGCAGATGAGAGAGGACGACGTCACACGACAGCAGAGACGTGTTTATATGAGAGTTCAAAGTTCTCGTGGCTCCTCTTCATCAAACCAGTGGAAAAGAGAGAAACTGGAGGAAACAGAAAAAACTGGACTGTGATAAAACGTCACATCACGATGATGCAACTTTGGGCTTTTGAACTTTGCAGAGCTTTAAAAAAACAATATATACTATACACATAACTGCAAACTGTGACTACAACTACAAATAAAATGTGTTATAACTCACTAGTGGAAAGAAACACTGAAAAACATAATTACTCTCCTATAAACGCAGACATATAAACATATATAAATCGACTTATAAATGAAGCTGTGTCACTTCTCATGCTTTATTTCAGCTGCTCACACACAGCAGCAGCAACGTGTGAGGAAAGAATCCAACCGAGTGCAGCGGCTCGTCTTCGTCAGGCAGTGGAAGTGAAGAGCTGCTGAATTACAGGTGAACACGTGTGATCCTGGACTCATCCGAGCTCCGGGGGAACAGACACCAAAGGATTAATGAGCCTAATTAAATTCTGTCTGATTCAGATAATGAAATGTTAATTGTGAGCGACTCTCAGTCACGTTGACGGAGGTGAGGAATTCGGTCACTTCCTTTTTTCAGAGTCTCATCAGATTCTCTTAGAGACTTGAGACCTGCTCATCACGCAGCGAGGGTCAGGACTTCAGGAAATGTGATGTCTGATCTAAAAATATATATTTTCCCAATCAGCTCGAAGGCAAATTACATCATTTCTTAGTCCCCTGTTAATATAAATATAAAAACAGCAAAAATCTAGGTGTCACGTTTGATTCCCAAAAGAAGTTTGAAACACACGTCAATGAAATCATTAAATCTTTCCAATTAAAATACAAGAATCTTAAATATTGGGATAAATCCTTTGTTTAGTGTGATGAGTGATGATTCAGCTCAGCCTGTGGGAGGCGCTGTTCAGGATTCAATGAGGTCAGAAAAGATTAATAATTAATAAACAATAAGTTATATAAACTCTAATGTCACAAACTGACTCCAGGAATCAGTGTAAGAGAAAAACAAGAAAACTTAATGAAGCTAAAGTTCACAGTTAATTCAGGCTGAGCTCTGGAGACGACAGGAAGCAGCTGTTTGTGTGCTCTGCTCTGATTGGCTCTTTCACACCTGTGTGACAGGTGACATGTGATAACTGACCAGGAAGAGATCAGATCCTCTTCATCACTCTTCATCACTCTCCTGGATTCCCTCGTGTCTCTTCTTCTCCTGTGAATCAAACTGAATCATCTCAGTTCATCAAACACATAATAAGTGTTTGTTTCACTGCAGGATTCTTCTTCTTGTTCTTCTTCTCTGATCTTCTCCTCTTCGTCACATCATCAAGATAAGTATATAAGAATGAAAAAATAAGCAAACATAGGAAACAGTTGAAAAAGCAAACAATAGGAAATAACTGAAAGCAAATTGAAGATCACACAGCAGCAGAGGAGCGAAACGGAAGTGAAAAATGTTCCAGATGAGAAGAGTTGAAAAAAACTGAAAAGAAAGATGGAACATTATAAATGAGTCTTTATGAGAAATTTAAGTCTTATAATCGATTCTAAAATTTACTGGAAGCCAATGAAGAGAAGCTAAAATCAGAGTAAAGACCTCTGTTAGTAGATTTGATGAGAAGGCTGTAGTTTATGTCGCCTCTTGCGCTGGCAGGTGACAAGAGAGAACTGCAATAATCCAAACGAGAGGAAATGAAGGGATGAATTTCTGGATATTACAATTATCTTCAAGAAATATATAAAACATGCTGATCTTTGAACGTTTCAACGTGTTGATGTGATTATTGAAGGTGATTGAATCTGTGGCCTGGTTTCAGAGGATAGAAGCCTGGATGTATGAAGCATGTTTCTACATGTCAGTATCTATATTTATCAAGGTGCTATTATTGCTTTGCTGTATGTATCTGACTGAAATCAATATTACAGAGTCACTTCTCCGATAAGAAGGGGTTTGCTGCTATTGAAGGGAAATTGCAACATTCTTGTTTCATGGATTAAACCTGTGGATCCTAATCACTGTGTTGTTCTGTGGGTTTTAATATGATCCCTGCTGATGCTTATCAGGTTTTATGTGAGAGTGAAGATTAGTGTCTCTCAGAAGAAGCCAGCGCCCGGAGAACCCACTTCCTGTAAATGTCCGTTCCTCTGAACGTGTGGCCGACGTGCTGACGAGCTGTGGAGGTGTGGAGGTGTTGAACGGTGCAGGAATCAGAGACTCATCTAAACCAGATGACGACCGATGTTAAACCAAAGGTCAGTGGTGGGATGGAACAATACATTTGCCTCCTTACTTTACTTAAGTAGGCAAGGCAAGTTTATCTGTATTTCACAATTCAACAACAAGGAAATTCAAAGTGCTTTACATAAAATATAAAAGGCCTCACGACAACCAAACAAAAAATAAAGAGTGAAAACAACAGTGCAGTCTAAGAAATGAGTAATAATTTGTATTATATTAAAAGGTCGTGGCAAACAGGAAATACCCCACTACCAGAATATGAGTATGTTCTACTCCACTACTACCTGACGTGATTCAGCTGCGGCGACGACACAGAACCCTGAACTGGATTCTTCAGGTATTTGAGCCTCAAGCAGGAATTTGTACAATAAGTAGAGAGAAGACGTTCTGACACATCGGATCCTTCTTCACTCTTCTTATTTTGTAAATGTTAGAGAGAAGTCAAGCTGTAACCTAAACGCTCTAAACACATGAACACAGTAGATTTTGTTGGAACATCCAGGTGCTTTTCGATTTTCTCACTTCAAACCACACAAACGCACCAAAGTAGAAACAAGGACGTCACAACCCTGGACCTGGGACCTTGTGAGGAGCGTGTGATGCTGAGTCGTCTGCGCTGCAGAGGACTGACCTCAGCCTGGTGTGTGGCACCTGCAGATTGTTCATCTCAGCTCGTGTCTGTTGTGCTGATCCCTGCCTGGACCTCACTTCATGTCTGTAACTGTCACCTTCAGCGAATCCATCCTGTCGGTGCCGGACCTCATGAGGAGCAGTTTGAACTATGACACAGTTTGACTCCTGTTCAAATCCTTTCTCACCGTTACCCGGCAGCCGGAGCCGACTGCAGACGTACGACCGGCACCTAGACGTCCTGAGGATCCTTCAGGCTGACGGACGCTTGTCTCCACGTGTCTGTCTCTCCTCCTGCAGCCTGATCCTCACTCCTCTGGACTCAGGCTTTACAAGTTAATGTGATGATATGAATTCATCCACACACACACACACACACACACACACACACACACACACACACACACACACGCTCCCATGCACACACACACACACACACACCGCAGTTAGGTTCTGGACCAAAATGAACAAACTAACTTTTCCTGCTCGTGTGTTTGTGGGTTTGGTTGAATCGGTACGTGCAGCCTCCAGGAAATAGCCACATCCTCCTGGTTTGAGATCCAAGACCTTCGCTCATTTGTTCTGCTTCTGTGTGACGTAAACATGAGATAAATAACAAACTTATTCTCATTCACTTGACGTACGCATTGCTGAAGTGCATTGTGGGTCCATTGCATCCAACCAAAGGTCTAAACTAACTCACCTGACATTTCCTGTGGACTTCAGGATTGTATTGATAGAATGAAATGTCCCGTTGTCACCCCGGCAACAAGTGTCGGGTTCACCCACCGTCAAGAGTTAACGCAGTGTACATGTGTGTGTCTGATTCCTACACAACTGAACACTGGATATTACCCATGATCCTCTGCTTCCTGAACCAGAAGAGCTGCTGCTGTAACAAATCCATCAAACTCTGTTGAGATTTCTTCATATTGTAAAAGTTTCCTGCTGAATATTGGAGATAAACTCTGGTTTTTAATAACTTCTTATTAAAGTGTCTTGTTAATGAGTCTTTTTAGCTGATCCACAGTTCAGCTTCACTCTTCAACTTGCTGCAGCTGATTCTGACACTTGAAGCTGTGACTGTGTTTTATATATTGTTTTGCTTTAATGTGTCTTGTCCTTGCTTTAACGTTGAGAACCAGACAACACCTGAGAAACATTATCTTCCAACACAGAGGAGAAAAACACTTGAACATCCAGACACATCTCTCCTGTTCCTCCTCATTGTCTCTTCCTCCTCATTTCCATTCCCTGCACACCTCCTCCCTCTCTTCTGTCTCAGCCTCATTATAATTCTCTCACGCTGCACTTTCTTTGAATCCATTCGCTTCTAAGGGCTTTTCCAATGTTCACCTTTCTTGACATCCCACTAACTTCTGCCTCCTCAATAAGCCCTCTCTCATCACCTTGTCTCCTCGTCTACAGTCCGGCTCCTCCTTTTCCTTTCCTCTCACCTTCCCCTGACTTGATTTATCTCCTCGTTCCTCCTCTTCTGTCTCCTCCTACCATTTAAATCTCGGTGCGTGAGCCCAACGTTTACTGTCTGAACCGAGCAGACTCACCGCGGCTCTTTTAGAAACCCGAACACGACGAAAGTTCAAAATCAATAAACCATTTTGCTGTGACCAATTGCCATGAACAACACACTCTTCAGATATTTTCACGCTCATTTCTCACCTGGAGTGGAGGAGCTGAGTCTAAAACAGTCAGATTTGAGGCGTGAAACGATGCAGATAATCTGTGTGGAACAATCAGTGGTGACCAACATGCAGCAGTTTGTACATTAAATCATATTAAGGCTGAAAAATACAAGTTATTTGAGTTGATTTTGTGTAATTTACATCATTAGCTCTCCTTTAAATAAACGTACGTGGGCTGCGTCGGCCTCTGCTTGACATCGATTGGCTGGAAGACGACGTGCGTCTGACGTGGGCCTGTTCAAATGAATTAACTGGTTGCCATGGTAACATCATTATGGTATTACTACCACACAAGTTCAAATGCACCAAATGAACGTTCAAACATTATATCGTCGGAGGTGAAGACTGCAGCCGCTTCCTCTTCCTCTTCGTCTCAAGAGGAAAAGTTCTGCGTAGGTTAGAATCCACCTGCTGTTTTCTGCATGAATGGGACCAGTGGTAAAGTGGTTCCCTGCTTTTCCCTGACGGCGCTGGAAAAGGCTGCAGTGAGTCACTGTCCTGGCATTAGGAGAGCAATTTAGATAATGAATGGATGATTCAGATATTTGAGGCTGTGACTGCGGCACAAGGGGATTCTGAGAGTGAGGGCCTGAAGACCAGGTTGAGTCATGTCCGTGAAAACGTGCCGAGCAGATGTCGCGGTGCTCGTCGTGAGGCGACATGAGACACGTGGGACTCATGATGCATCTTTTACAGAATCTATTAAAGATATTTTTACCACAGACTCCTCCCACAGTGGTGGCTGCACTTTCCATCATCAGGTTTAAAACAGGTTGAATCAACAATCTATTATTTATGATAATCTAATATGTGCAGTAGAGAAGTGAAAGCACATCAAGTACAAAGTACATATTTTACAGAAAGGAAAGGGACATTTTTATTTAAAGGCAGGAATTATTGCCCATGACAATATGAACCATGACAATAATTGTTTTGAGACTGCCAGCTATATGAATATTCATGGAAGGGGGTTATAATAGAGAGGATTATGATTTTTGGATTTGTTCTTACTAGATTTTAGGGGAAAGGTTTTGATTTTAAAACTAAATGATCTCCAATCAGCTGAGTCATGCCTACTCACAAGTCGCATGCCGGCAACACCACTGATTAAACTTTAATTTGTTTTCCCAGAGTGCCGTGCGCTTGTTTTGTTGTGTGTGACAGAGAATAGAAGGAAAAGCAGGGTGAGCATTGAGATGTAGTAGAAAATGGCCTCATGGTGTCACAGCTGATTAAAGTCAGATTTAAAGCAGAGGTTACTGGTTTGGAGCGAGGCTGAAGATGAGTCTGGTCCCTGATTACAGACGCTGTAGTTACACTGAGGCAGGAATATTACAGGCTGATGGTTTAATATCAGGACAAGTGAAGGAATCTTTGACCAGTTAACGCTGAAAACAGACAATTTACAAAAACACACAAGTGAAGCGATATCTCGTTCTGTCCCTGGAAGGATCTGATGTTGACTGTTAGGATCCTAGACTGTAAATAAAGATGGACGATGTTTCCACTTCCTCTCACCATCCAGAAATGAAGCCCAAATATCCGAGAGCTCTTAGAACCAGAGTCGGGTTAGGGTTAGTCACTCGACCAATAGAGAGTCAGTCTCAGCTGTCAATCGTAACGCTTAATGATCATCTAATAATTCATTAGATCCAAACTCATCAGAAACTTGAACAAACATCAGTGTGATAAGAACGACCTAAAACGACAGACGCCAACTTTCTGCTTTGACTTTTTTGTTTGGTCCATGTCCCATCTGCTAACATGGAGGAGGCGGGGTTTATGATCTACACTGTTGCCAGCCACCAGGGGACGATCCGGTAATTTGGCTTCACTTTTTGGGAGCCGTCATATCGTCCATCTTCCTGCCCTCTTGTGGCCACAGTAGGTAGTTGTCTAGAGGAGGTCGGCGACCATTATTATTATTTTCCTGGTCGTGTCCTGGCTGGAGTTCGGGGGGGACGTTCTTCGGACGTTCTTCGGACGTTCTTCGGACGTTCTTCGGACATTCTCTGGATGTTGTCTGGACGTTCTCTGGACATTTGTCTTCTACAGTCTCACTTGTCTGTCGCTGTAGCTCCTCCCCCATCAAACTGCCCTCCACTCAGCTTCTGTGATCAGTTGTGATATCGTCAGTATTATTGTATATGTTCAGATGTGTGTGGAAACTGTTTTTAACTTCGACACTGAGATGTAAACAAGCTACGCTGTGATTTATCATCTCAGTTTGCAGTTAACCGTGTAGCAGTTTCGATTCTGTTCTGCTGCCTGGTTTTCATATTAATGTCGTCTCTGATTATCAAGGATTCCCTCCTGAGAAACTACAGGATTCTGCATCGTCACTGGAGTGTGTCGCTGTCAGGTCACGTGTTGAAGATCTACCAAAGAAACTTAATGTTCACTGGCAGGTTAAATGAATCCTGATGCCTGTCTATACTGGGAACAGATACACAGGGGGGGGGGGAATTCTCACAATGGATTTAATCATATGTTGCTACAGGGATGTGTGGGTTTATTTTATTTTTTTATAAATACCTGTCGGACGAGGCGAGCTCCTGTCGATTGGTTCAGCTCTATGAAACAGTGTCTGTGGGTCTGTCTGTCGCTTCCTGAGGCCCTGTATGTGTGTCACGTTTTATTTTTGGATCTTTGATTGTGTGTGTGTGTGTGTGTCACTGCTGTCAGTGTGTGTAGGTATTTTTCAATGGGAGCAGTGGGTGTTATGGATCTGCTGTATTGTTTTTATTTTACAGGAGTGTGGTTCGGTCAGATTCCTTCTGTTTTGTTGTTCAGACCTGCTGCTATAATAAGATGTGTTGTGGATGTGAAGCTCAGTCCAGTCAAACACTAATCTCCACTTCTTCAGGGGACATATTCTGCTCGTACTCAAGTTGATGGTTTTAATTTGAGCAGATGTCTTTCGTCTCCCAGGACGTTTACGTCCCAGAGACCAGCGGCTTCTGTCCCTGCATTAAAACCATTAAAGTCTCCTTCCTTCATCTGAGACATCTGATGCTGAGACGTGTTCTATATGTGTCTGTCTCTTCTCCTCCTGCAGCTTTGATATGATTTAATGATAAACATGCTATTTATGGAGAAATCTCCCCCCCGCTTCCTGCTCTCATTTACATAATCTCCACAATGACATGATCACCCAGAGCTCGAACACGCTACGATCATATATCACAACATTTATCTGCTGGAGGCAAACCTGCTCTGACTCTTATATGGATGTATAATTTAATTCTGTGTGTGTGTCAGTGCAAGTTGCTCCTGTGTGGCTCTGCAACATCCTGTTTGGAAATATGCATAATATATCATAATCATAAGGAATCGCTTGGTGTAACACAATGTTACACCAAGCGATTTTGGGGGGGGGGCATTTTCACAGATTTACCAGGGAATCATTTATGGATCTTGATGGAAAAAAACTCTGTCACTTTTAGGAGCCTGATATTTCTGAGTGTAATTAGTTTTGCAGCTTGATTGAATTTAAAGGACTGTTGGGCCTCGGTGGAGCTTTGTGCTTTACTCAGGGATATTCCACTTTCCAATGATTTCCACTTTATGGGACAAATGCAGATGAAACTTTGACAGCTGCTGACAAAATACTGTGACCTGACAGGAATATGTTTAGAATCAGTCGCGATATGACGATATGATTTTCTTCAGTTAAATACCGACGGTGTTTTATCAACATCTGGGTCTTTTTCGACAGAATCTGATGCATAACTGAAATATTGTCTGTCAAACTCTCATCTCAGGATAATATTGACATATACAACCTGATGTATTTTGCACCATTCAAACAAATCAGTTGCAGTTCAATGTGCTTTATAGTAAAGTTAAAGTTCAGAATCCAATGCACTCACATTGTAAAAGAGATAATTTTATTAAATTATAAAATACTACCAAAAAATTGTATATATTAAAAAGTATATACAAAATGTTATTATCTAATAAATAAAACCAGTGCAAATTAAAAAAATAAATAAAATAAAAAATTAAAGCCAGACTAAAGAGAATAATGAATATATTAATATAATATTTCCCTTTAACTTTATTATACTGAGTAAGAACATTATCTCATTCATTAGAACATGAAGATATGTGCACGAAACCTCTTCAGTACAATGCAGTGAAGTTTTTCTCTTGACACGAGTTTAAACTATTTCAGTAGAAACATCTCCGGCCTGTTATCTCAGATTGTTATGAATTTTCCTCTGAGTAAATATAAAATCTGCTGAGAATGAAAACATTTACTGGAGCTGTGTCTGAAGCAGTAAATGAAAATGACAGACGGGACAAAGAACTGATTAAGTGCAACAAAATGTGCAGTTGGCTTTACGTGCGGAATAGAAATAGTGAAGCAGAATGACTAAGCTCCACAAATATTAAACGTGAGAGAGGGAGGAGGAGGAGGAAGAGGAGGAAGAGGAGGTGCACAGTGTGAGATGATGTTTCAGATTCCACTCGATGAACTCTGGGAGGAGGATTTAGCGTCTGTGCCGAGACTGAATGACTGACTGTGTTTCCCGGCTGCTCGGTCAGCAGGTCTCACAGTCGCAGCCTGACAACGTGGCACAGCAGCCTAAGTAATTGGCTGTGCTCGATTCTCAGATTAATGCCTCCCTCTCCCCTCCGGCCCTCGTCTCTCTAACGCCCCCGTGTTCTCCCACCGCAGTTATCAGGTTAACTGAGGAAATGTCAAACTGGAGGCTGCTGATATCCAGGCTTAGATTATTAAGGTGTCAGGTCTTATCATGGACGGTGTGATGTCCAATATGAGACAGTGGGGGAAGAGTGTTGAGAGACAGAACATCCTGTTACTGTCCACGTTTTCAATTTGCTCCTTAATTAAACCTGTCCTTGTTTCCTTTATTTCTTCTTCTCCCTAACACATCTCATCACCTTCCTCGTCCCCTTCTTCATCCTCTCATCAACTTCCTGATCCTCTCATCACCTTCCTCATCCCTCATCACCTTCCTCATCCCTCATCACCTTCCTCATCCCTCATCACCTTCTTCATCCTCTCATCAACTTCCTGATCCTCTCATCACCTTCCTCATCCCTCATCACCTTCCTCATCCCTCATCACCTTCCTCATCCTCATCCCCTTCTTCATCCTTCTCCTCTCATCACCTTCCTCATCCCTCATCACCTTCTTCTTCCTCTCATCACCTTCCTGATCCTCTCATCACCTTCCTCATCCCTCATCACCTTCCTCATCCCTCACCTCACCTTCCTCATCCCTCATCACCTTCTTCCTCTCTATCCTTCTGACCTTCATCCTCTCATCACCTTCCTCATCCCTCATCACCTTCCTCATCCCTCATCACCTTCTTCATCCTCTCATCAACTTCCTGATCCTCTCATCACCTTCCTCATCCCTCATCACCTTCCTCATCCCTCATCACCTTCTTCCCTCATCACCTTCTTCATCCTCTCATCAACTTCCTGATCCTCTCATCACCTTGTTCATCCCCTTCTTCATCCTCTCATCACCTTCATCCTCCATCCCCTTGTTCATCCTTCTTCATCCTCTCATCAACTTCTTCATCCTCTCATCACCTTCCTCATCCCCTTCTTCATCCCCTCATCACCTTCCTCATCCCCTCATCACCTTCTTCATCCATCATTTCCCTCACTTTTATTCTTTTTAACTCTTAATTTCAGAAACTAATTTCTTAATTCCTCTCCCTCATATCTCCTCCTTTGCTCTTTTCTCTCCTCTCCATCTTCCCTCTTATTTCATTTGTCTTCTTTTTATCTTTTTCAATTTCTGTTTTGCCTCCTCTTGACTCTGTCCCTCTCCTCTCCTCTCCTCTCCTCTCCTCTCCTCTCCTCTCCTCTCCTTTCCTCTCTTCATCTCCTCTGCTCATTTCCTTTCTTCCTCTCCTGTCCCCCTCTCTCCATCTCCCTTCCTCTCTCCATCTCCTTTCCTCTCCTCTCTCCCCTGAGGACAAACCGCGCTCCTCTGCACCCCGCCCGGCTGCGCACTGTGTGCGTGTGTTGAGGGAGGGCGGGGAGGAGATGTGTGTGTAGAGAGAGAGAGAGAGAGAGAGAGAGAGAGAGAGAGAGAGAGAGAGAGAGAGAGAGAGAGAGAGAGAGAGAGGGAGAGAGAGAGAAAGAGAGAGAGGAGCAGCTCTGAGCACAGCACCGAGGACAGTTTCCCTCTCTCGTCTTTCACGCGCTCATCAGAGACGATGCTCTCCGCTGTGCGTGCGGACTCACTCTGAAACTGAAGGTAGGACACGTCTCACACTTCTGCTCTGTCTGTGCACAGTGTGCGTGTGTGTGTCTGTGCACAGTGTGCGTGTGTGTGTCTGTGCACAGTGTGCGTGTGTGTGTGTAAGACAGATTTCTGAATATCCCTCCAGCTGCGCTCGGGAGAATCATCCTCATGTTTGTGTCTCGTCCTGTTTCCCCGCAAGTTCTGTTTTTGGTTTGGAGCGTGAGTGAAATGCAAAGGAGGTTGCCGGGGTTTAGTGAGATGATGCACGCACACACACACACACACAAAACCAAGCAAACGCACGCACAAACGCGCACGCACACACGCACACTCGCTGCATTGAGCCTCCTCCTGCCCGGAGCTTTCATCCAAAGTGGCTCCAGTGTAACGGGCGTTCCTTCTCTGCGTGGCCCGGGAGGGAGGCGTGCAGCCCGGGAGCACTGCCGTCAACAACACCGCCTGTCACACACGCACACGCACGCACACACAGACGCACACACGCATGGTGGTGGTTGTTGATATTGTTGCTGATGTTGTGTCACTGGAGAAAACAACGTGAGGTTGTTGGAGTGATTCCCTGATGACACCAGCATCAAGTCACAGGGAAGATGCTCCTGGTTTCCTGTTCAACTGTCGAATTAAAATGGGGAACAGTTTGGATGAAGTTAAAATATGATATAAGACGAGATATAAGACAAGATGCACCTTTATTGATTCTCTGGAGAGGAAATTCACTCCTAGCCAAAAGGCTGTAGTCTTATCTGTCAGACACTATTAGAAGTAGCATATATACCAGGACATTATTTTGTGGAACACATCCAATTTATGCCATTTTGTGAAAATGTTCTCAGTTTTGACATATTTCCTTATCATAGGCCACCCTCCAAGGCTTTTATTGTGAAAATCCCACCTTTCGTTTTCCAGTATGCTCTCTTCGTGTCCACCTTGATGCAGCAGAGTGTCCCAGCAGAGCAGAGGGCTTCTGGTCTGGTCTGATTTAATGTGTGTGTGAATCTGTGTGTGTGTCTCAGCTCATTTAGCTTCATCACCTCCTCCTCATCCTCACCAGACTCCATGTAATGTTTAACTGACTCCTGCTTATTAAGGGGACTTGAGGACGCAGAGTTGTCTGTCATCAATGTCGCGTAACAATGCAGCTGTTTAAACGACAGATACAGTTTCAGGAAATGCAGAATAATAAACACTTTAATGTGTTTTTGTGATTTCTGGAATAAGGCCAGTTTGAAACATATAGACAGAGTTGCTGTTTTTCCAGATGTAAGATATGTGTCCATATGATCGTTTCAGATATTTTCCTGCACATGTTTTCAGGTTGAGTCAGATCTGCTGAGCTCAGAGAAACAGGATCAGCTCCTGATTATAAATGTAAAATACTTCAGGTTGTGTAGTTTTAATGAGAAGCTGATTGTGATGCAGGCTGCAGGAATCAGGCTGGAGAGGAAGAGGAGAGGTGGGGATCCTCCTCCTCTTCCTCATCTTGTATGCACTGAAGCTGCAGCGGGGCTTCCCTGGGCTTTTCCTCTCTCTCTCTCTCTCTCTCTCTCTCTCTCTCTCTCTCTCTCTCTCTCTCTCTCTCTCTCCCTCCCTCTCTATCTGTCTCCCTCTCTCCATCGCTGCAGTTTTTCTGGGACTTCCCTTGTGTTCCCTGCACCAGCCGTTAGCCCAGCCCTTTCTCCATCCATCTCTATGTCTATATCGCTACGCTCTAACGCTTCTCCTCCTCCTCCATCCCTCTAAAGGACTCAGATTCAGCTGCAGAAACAGCAGAGATCCTCCACGTTTAGAAACACCACAGGGTTGTAAATGTCACAAAGTGCAATAAGGAGACACCAGACACATGAATTGTCCCTGAGGAAATGTTTGAGGAACAATTAGAGTCATGTTTCATCATCCGGCTCGGCTCAGGGTGAACAGTGTGTTCTTGTTTGAACCACAAGTCTTTGACTCCACCAACAATTTCAGCTTCTTCTTCTCAGGATCCAAATGCTGCTTCACTGGGTTTTTTTCATGCTGGCTGATGGATTATTCATTAACGCCCCCTTCCTCTCTCTGCCTCTCCTCTTCCTCTGCTCCATTATCCTCCAGCTCTCTTTGACTCTTTCTCTTGCTTCCTCCCCTCCTCTCCTCCTCCCTGCTCCCTCAGCATCTCCTCCCATCCTCTTGTCCTCTATATTCATCTTCCTTTCCCCATGCTTTATCACATTTCACAACTGTCAGGCATTTAGCAGATTCTCTTACACACACACACATGTCCCTTATTTACTAAATGGCTGCTCTTTCATCTCCGCCCCTGAAGACCCACACTCAAACATTTACAAATCACACTTGGGGAAAAGCTCTGATGGTTGTTACAGAGGAATTTACTGGAGAATCTGCAACGTTTTGATAGAATAAAATGCACATTTCACATTTACGATTTAGCAGAAAGCGACATGAGGAACCCCGGCCTCCGTTCCTGCCTGTTGTTCCGAACCCGTGATGTGATAAAGTCATGTGATTCATGTAAATGTGAATGAAATTAGAACGTGTCTGGTTAATAAAGAAGGACGACGTGGCTCCGCTTCCTCCCACTGTCCAGAAATGAAGCCAAAATATCCCGGCTACAGACACAGGCCACATCCTTACGACTACGTTTTCCTTTGAAAGTGCAGGAGTCAGTTCACCTTCATTTAATAAAACCTGAATCTGCACCTGAACAATGGAGCAGCATCAGAAAACTTCCCTTGTGAAGATATAAAAAAATCAGCACTTTAAACCAACCCTTTGTTTTCAGAAAGATTTGTGAGTGTGCAAGAATCCAGACGACATAAAAAAAAAACACAACAAGCAAGCAACCAGAGTGAAAACACATTAAGCTCCTTAACAAATTCACCCTCAGTCTCCCTGTCTGCCTTCGTCTCAACTCCTCATTAACCATTTTCCTCCTGACTCTGAACTCCTCCTCGTTCCCTCCTGCTTCCTCTGTCTGATTGCTCTCCAGGGACACATCCAGGGCTGTTTCCATACCTCCAGCCTCTCATCCACAGCCTCTTTTCACAGTTTTTAATTACACAAATGATCTGGCTGATTGGTGCAGGGTGACACGGCATGTGTCTGGGTGGAGGCTGGTACGCAGCCTCGTACACATTGAGACAGAGGCATTGATTTTCCTCCAGCGGGAGCCCGGCAGACGTTAATGTTGCAGAGAAGACGTCTGGAGCTTTGTCACCTTGGTGATTTAACTGTTAATTTGAAAACGTGGGAGTGCTGTTGTGTGATGCGTCGCTCCCTCAAGTTTTGCTGAAATTGCATCGGTGTTATGTGAGATTGTCGAGCGGCGAGGAAGCAAACAAACGAGCAAATAAATGAGCAAACGGGCTGATCCCTCCAATCCCTACACCCCCAGCTCCTCCACGGACTAAAAATACAGATTAAGTTCAGGACAGACGGGTCAACACACAGAGCCACACACAAACACCTGAGATCAGACCTGACATTATAGGAAGGAGCACAACAACAGAGGGATTCAAATAAACACGAGAGGAAATCCAGCTCCTCATATGCAGCTGTTGACGCCTGAAGTCGATCAACATACAAGACGAACAAGAACATGTCAAGTGTAAATAAGCAAACTGAAATAAAGCTGCAACACGTGTGTGTCGTCACGATATCATCATATCAGTCAGTCTGATATGATGCATCTGCCACATTAAGTCTCACCAGTTCACTGCTTTCACTGAACACAGTGTTCATGTCATTCTATCTTTATCGCTGTTCCACCCAAGCTCTTGATCTTCAAGCAAAACCATTGGATCTTTATTAAAAAAGGTCATTTTATCTACGTTTATGTTTTTATGACTGTGGGTAAAGCCAGATTAATTGCTTGTACCGTTAAAGTAATAAAACGCTGATTTGCCTTTTTTTTTTTCACCATCTGTCAGACAGAAGTCGTTTCTGTGTGTGTTAATATTCATTAAGATAAAAATCCATAAAAGCATGAAGGCTGGCCACAACTAATAAACAATGGGTCAGATTTAGTGAGGGGCCCCCATATCAAATTCTGCTTGGACCCTATAAAGGCTGGGGCCGGCCCTGCTGCAGGACTTTTGTTCTGGAGCTGAATTTTAACGAGACAAACATCTGCAGAGTGTCAGTGTTACATTGATAATCTGACTACTGTGTGTGTGTGTGTGTGTGTGTGTGTGTGTGTGTGTGTGTGTGTGTGTGTGAAGACAACAACTGCTGCAGTGGCCTCCTGCTGTGAGGCAACTCAAGCTCTTATTCTGAGATGTGTTTGAAAGTTTGTGTTGCAGAGGCAGCGACACACACACACACACACACACACACACACACACACAATGAACAATGGATTTTATGTGTTGCCGTCGTGATAACTTGCAGCAGTGATGCATTATGGGTTGAAGTGTGTCAGGTCTCTGGATGAATTTCACTTCAGATCTGCTCTCTTACATAATCGGAGGAGTTGTGGCCTGTTTCTGTCGTTGTTCGATTCCTCTCACTGCTGCTGCCCCCCCCCCCCTCTCTTTTAAAGCGTCTCTCTCTCTTTGCTCTCACCTTTACACTTAATCTCGCTCGTCCTCTCTCTCCCTGCGGCTGCTCCTGTCTGTTTCTGCTCATTTACATTGAATTCATTTGTTGCCCTCTCGCTCGCCCTTTCCGCCACTTTTCACTTATACATGAGTAAACTCACATACGCACTCAGGGCCTCTCTCGCCCGTCCCTGCAGCCTCATTAGTATGAACATGGATTATAGTGATGAATCATATCATTAACTCCGTCATGAGGTTACACAAAAATGACCCAAATCTATTTCTGTGTAATTTTGTGTAGAGTGGGGCATGAGTCAAGATGGAACCCATTAAATAAGATCTGAATAAAGAAGCGGATCCAGGATTTTCTTGTGCTTTCTTTGCAGCATTTTCACAGAATGAACTCAAACTATGGCGAGACGTCCACACACGTGCACACAAAGGTCGCTCTCATGCACGACAGGTTCTGAGTGACAGGTGCGTAGACTCGAGTGAGAGAGAACTGCAGTGACGCCACCTGCAGGTCCGTGCAGGATCTGACTGTCTGCGTGGACGGTAACAACTTAACGCACGATAGCACGCTGCAAATAGTGTTGCAGACACAAAACAAGATAGAGATTTATTATGTTATCATGAGAAGTTTATTATGAAACTTAGTCCAGATCTGGACGAGGAGGAATCACTTTCTTTAACATTGTGAGATAAAATGTGCTTTGACATTTTCACTGATTTACGAGGGAGTGATTCATGGATCTTGACGTGTGATGAGTTGTTTGTCCAGATGTTTGTTAGATTTTGTTCCAAATACAAAATCTTTACGACTCTTCTTTTCTCCCATCCCTCCATCACAGCATCGCTTCCGCTTCTCTGACTTTCTTCAGTTTCAGTAAACCACCTCCTCTCATTCATCATTATTTCATCTTCTGTTTCCTGTTCTCTCTCCTCCGACCACTCTGCCATCCACAAAATGACTAGTTTCTCCTCCTTCACCATTAACGACTCATTTGTCATCATCTTCCTCTCCCACTTCTTCTCTTTTATCCTTCCTGCGTCCATCACCTCCTCCTTCCATTTTCTCTTCTTCACTCCTCCCATTCCATCCTTCATCATCTCATTCTTCCATCGGCTCATTGTCGGCCATTTTCCACAGTTTTCCCTCCTTTCTTCATCCTCCATCATCCCTTATTTTTCTATTCTCGTCTTCCTCCGTGTTCTTCTTTGCATTCTCTACCTCCTCCTTTGCCCTCCATCCTTTGTTCCCTCTTCTTCTTGCTGCTCTTTTCTTTCCTTTAAGGCCTCTATTTTCTATTTTTCTTGTTTTTAAGCAAATTTTGACCTTTTGTCTTCCTCGTCCTCTATCATCCTTTATTTTCTTATTGTAACGACTCCCTCCTCCTCTGCCCTCCACTCTCCTAACTGCTCTTTTTTCCTCCCATCATGTTCTCCACGCTGGCCTCTGAAACTCTGTCACTTGACTCCTCCGCCTGTCGGGTGTGAATCCGAGGTGTCGGGGCAGCGTGGACGAGCCCGGCGAGCTCTTGTGTGGGCTGGATTATCTCTGAGTGGACCGTCGGTTTTGGAGAGCTGTGATTTTTGCCTCTCGGAGACGTTCTGGTGTTAATTTAATGGCACAGCGGAGATGAAAGTGCCCACTCACTGTTTGACTCCTCTTGTTCTTCATCTTCACTGAGACAGAAGTTTGAAGTTTGAACTTCCTTTGCACTGAATCTTATCCCATCTGGGAAATAACTGTGAATATTTAAAAATCTGAAATGAGAAATGTTGAATAGGAGGATTTGAAGCGGTGTTATCGGCTCCATCAGACACGGACACGGTTGTTTCTTGGAGCTTGATGCTGACGCCGGCTCGTTGCTGCCGATGAACAGATGTCGCTGCTGTGCGTCAAATTGCTTCTTTCCTCACACTTTATATTTGGATTGAGTAAGAGTGTTCACACTGACAGATGGAAACCTGCAGCGGTAACTAACAGGTGGTGACCAGTCAAAATCTGTGTTTCAGTTCAGAGGCTGCATTTAGAGACAGATTGGGTCACAGCAGTGGAACTAGACTTTCATTTCCAAGGCTCCTGCTAATTCAGCCGACATGTGGGTGGATCCTTCTCGGCCCAACGTATCCCAGGATTCGTTGCGCTGTGGTGACAAACAGTTTTTCCAATGCTCGAGCATCATGCTTCAACTCAACCGAACAGCTAATGGATCACATGTTCCAAGGGGAATTAACACTTTTTGTTAAGTTGGAATTTTTTCCAACTTCAACCCTGTTGCTAGGCAAGAGCCACTTTGGTTCTGCGTGGGTTCGGGGCCCAGAACTCAAACGATACAAGGGTCCAAGTCAGATAGAACATTTTTAGGTCTTTCTGGGCTCAGGCACAAATTTCTGAATTTGAAGAACCCACAGAGCAAAGAGGTTTCAAGACATCATCAACACAAAATACACAGTGTTGCAGAAATCAAAGCTGCAGGTCGGTCACAGCTTAAAATCAGTTGTAAGAAAACATTTGGTGCTGAGGAGACAATGCAGTTACCATTTTCATTCTCCTTTAGAAATGTTCAGGATAATATTTTCAGTGTGTATTGAAGACAGTGGATTTAAATCCTCTGATCCAGGATCCTCCCACTCTCCCTTCCTCCCTTTCCTGCCTCGTCATCTTTTTCCTTCGTCTCTGTCCTTTGCTCTTCCACTCCCCGCCTCCATATGTCCACCCCCACCCTCCACTCTACAGCGGTGTGTGATTGACAGTAAATGTGTCCTCTCATGCCTGTCCTCTCTCTCCCCGGGGACGGAGAGAAGGAGAAAGGGAGTTATTAGTGGTGAGTGATGTCATAGGGCTCCATGCAGTATCAGTGTAACATTACAGAAGAGGCTGATGTTCATTCTGCAGCTGTTAACATCAGATGTGACTGTGGCTTCTGTTTGCACATCTGGAATCAGGCCTGTAAACATGACCAAGAATATAAGATTTAATAAACGCTCCAGCTCAGCGGTGTGTTATAATATATTTCACTGAATATCTTTGTAACTGTTTTTAGGGATGTGTTGACTGTGTGCTCATTTCGGACGCTGCATTTCAAATACATTTATTCATAGTTATTTATAATAAAGTTTGAGGAAGAGCAGCAGGTTCTCTGAGCCGAACCAATCAGTGCAGGACGAGTCCACGAGCTTGACGAGGTCCCGTGAGGACGAGACAGAAGCTGTGGAGGAGTCTGAGACGTGCAGCCTCAGAATACAGATGCAGGATGCAGCAGCCGTTCGCATCATGGATTCAAGCTGTTGTTAGAGAGAAACTTTCAGTCCTGAGCGTCCCTTCAGGTTTTAAATGTCTCAGACCGTGTCCTATGGCTATATTCAGAGTGAGTGAGTTTCAGGATTTAACTGTGGCACAGAGAAATGTCCTATATCGTACAAAAGAAATGTCACATTTTGAGTCTGACCAGTCTGAAGAGTCCTTCAGCGAGACACCGAGCCTCAAATAGAAAAAGCTGCCGTATATATTTGTGTGAATAAGTGAATGTGACTTGTGGCGTAAAATCCTTTGAGTGGTTGATAAGACTCAAAAATCTCGATGTAAATACAGTTTATTTACACATGCATGAGCGGACATGATCCACCCACATACTGTCAGGAAGGAACTGTGTCGCCAGCTGTCCTCCTATTGGCTGTTGTCCTGATGTAGGAGGTGTGTGTCCGTGCGTGTGTGTGTGTGTGTGTGTGTGTGTGTGTGTGTGTGTGTGTGTGTGTGTGTGTGTGTGTGTGTGTGTGTGTGTGTGTGTGTGTGTGTGTGTGTTCTCTCTTACTTTCAGTCACACTCTCTCTCGCTCAGTCTCGCCCACTCCCCTTCATCCTGAGGCCGGAGCTCAGACTCGACTGAATGAAGGCGGCAGCAGATTAAACCCGGTGCGTCATCGCTGTTACACAAAACACATTCAGACCCACAACAAGAGAAAAGAAACAACGATACTGTGTAAAAGATCGAACGCAGTGACAGTGAATGTGGACTCAGCCTGAGGAGATTTCATCTCTAGTTGCTCATCATTTCTTTTTTTTGCGAAATCTCTCAGGATCTTTGTGATGATTTGTTTGGTGGATGTGGATATAATATTATTAATATATATATATATATAATGAAGTGAGACGACCATAGGACTTGACATTTGTGTGGGATATATATGATGTTAAAGAATGTTTGGACGTATGTGGGCGGTGACGTGTGTGTGTGTGTGTGTTTACTTGGTAACAGCAGGATCTTGGTTATTCCACAGTCTGATATTTCCGTCGCCCTCAGCAGCGGCAGCAGCTTCATCATTTAACTTTAATTAATTGAAAAATCACACACTGGCTCCTGCAGGATGCTGCAAATTGATGTTTCAGGCTCTTTAACAAGGTGGCCTGATGCTGGGAACAATCATTGCTCCTAAACAAACTGGAGCCCAGAGAAAATCGATTAAATTGGAAAAAAATAAAACCCCTGATAGATAATATGAGTACGGGGCTGGTGTGACATGATTCAGTCTCAGTGAGCAGTAATAACACATTTTTCCCTTCAGCCTCACAGCAGGACTGAACTGCTCTGACCCTCCTTCACAGGCTCAAGCTAATGTTCCCTAGCAACAACCACAGTGTAAGGAAGGAAAATGTGTTCAAACTAAATTAGTGATTTAGGTTCCGAGTTTGAATCCCAGCTCTGCCAAGGTCTCTCTCTGTGGAGTTTGCATGTGTTTCCTCCTTAACGCATGCAGATTGGGGTCAGGTTCATCGGAGACTCTAAGTGGACTGTGAGTGCAAATTATTAATAGTACAAACTCCTTCAAAATAAATTGTAATATAACTGATTTCATTTGATTATTTCTGCGCCGACACCCGGTAATTACACCACAGTAACCAACAGTATTTAATATATTCTCGGTAATTAAATACACAGATGTTCAGATATATATACTACATATATAAACTCTAGGAGCCCAATAAGTATTCTATTGATTATCCTCTACACTCAGTAATCTAACGCTTCACTGAAAGCTCATTATCATTCTGCTCCACGAGTGTTTCAGGCTCTGATTCTGCTGCTGGACCGAGAGTGGAGGCTCCGTCATGAGTTTCTAAGAAGCTTATAAACCATCATGAAAACACTCGGCTCACTGGGAATAGTCTCCATTAAACCGCCGGAAGACTTTGGTGTGTGTACGAGTTTAAATGGGAAGTTTACGCTGCTGTATCCTGTTGTGTGGAAACGGTGAAATGTGTGTGTGTGTGTGTGTGTGGCCATATGGTCGTCAGTGCAGCTCTTTGTGTGTTAGATAAGATGCAGTATAATCTCATGTGACCTC
Source organism: Hippoglossus stenolepis (assembly GCF_022539355.2). NCBI lineage: Eukaryota > Metazoa > Chordata > Actinopteri > Pleuronectiformes > Pleuronectidae > Hippoglossus > Hippoglossus stenolepis. Next base: position 2,239,935 of record NC_061486.1, on the reverse strand, counting down.
TGACCTCTGCAGTTTTATCACACAAACACTCTTTAAGTGAACTATCCCTTTAAGTGCTGCATTTTCCTGCAGCCAAAGTAGAAATATTAATCTAGTACTTCTACTGATACTTGAGTTCATTTTACTCTATTTATTTGTACTTTTACCGAAGTAAAATGTTTGAGTTCTTCCTCCGCCACTGATTTTATGCTGTAAAAGGTGGAAATACCACAATTTATTGAATAAAACCTGAAACTATACAAACAACACGTCTGAAAACATTAGAAACTTTGAGGTTTAACAAACCTCATCATCGTGTCTGTGAGGCTGTAAAAAAAGCTCAATGTGTAAAATGCAAACAAAGCTGTTTGTTGATGCTGCAGATCTCCACGGGCACGTTTAACCACAGACGTTCTGCCGTCTCACTTCAGCTCAACTCGCGTCTGCTCCAGAAAGTGAATATAAGTGTGACCTGAGGGGGAGTAAGACTTTTATACCACATTCATTCTTTATCCTAAACCGTACTGTGCAGTGAATAATTCATAGCGAATTCTCCCTGAGTCCTGAATGAGATTTGTAGCGTAAAAGAAAATTAGCCTGTTGGCCGATGTCCCTTTAGTTCTTCTCTTCTTCTGTTTTCCTGCAGCGTCAGACTGCGTCGTTGTGGTTTTTTTGTTCGGATGATGACAGTCGCTCGGGTCAGAGCAGGGGTCGACCTTGTGACCCTCGGGGCCGCTGGTCATTGTTAAAGCAGGATAACACAGACTCTGGTTACTGCTGTTAATATTCAGCATGGCCGCTCACCTCCGTGGTCGTCACACACACACACACACACACACACACACACACACACACACACACACACACACACAAGATGAGACATTAAGGATTTGTTGATGGCGTCCTTTCCAACCTGCAGATGGTGAAACCTTAATCGGATTCTTATTAATGATTTAAAAGTGAAAACAAAAACAAACGACTCCCACGCCGACACATGAAATGCTTCTCCGGCGCCGTCGCCCACCGGCGCCGCGGGGCGCCCCCTCTGTGTGTCAGCCTGAGCGAGTGTTTTGTTCGGTAGCTCGTATTGTGTTGGGGGTTCACCGCTCTTATCTGGCCGCCTGCCTGCACCAGCGTCTGGCTGCTCTTCCTGATAACACTTTGTTATGCAGCCACAGCGTGTTGGCGTGACCTCTTTTAGCAGCACATTCATATCTGCTGCAGACGCCGTTTTCAATGAACTCGCTGGCGGAACAACATTTCATAAAGTAATTCATGAATTAAGTGGAAATGTTAAACATGAGCTGGTTTGATTCTGTCGAGTATGAGGAGTTTGGGGGAAATAAAGATTGTATTTTCAGATTTAGGAGTAAATGTATTGATTTTTGGTGATTGAATGGACCAGCAGCTGTTCTTCTGATGGATTATAAAATGGAAAGCAACCATACGGAGTTGAAGTAACGTTGAGCTCAGGTTGGATCTGCTCCCTGTGGCCGAAAAAACATCATTTCACAAAGTCAGCGTTTGGCGGATTAGGATCCGAATCTGTCTTTAATTGAGCATCGGGCTTGTTTCAGTAAATCTGAATGACCTTGATGGTCGACGTGCGAATGAACCCTGGAGGAAAAGGTAAAAACCAGATCTGCAGCAGCCTCTGGGAAGCCCGACTGTTCTGATGGAGGGAAAAGAGAAGAGAGCAGCTCGTACAGCGACGAGAGGAAGAGTCTGGTCAGTGTAATCACATCAGGAGGCTTTAAGACGAGCTGCAGCCCTGAGGACACGACGAGGAGCTGGAGACTGGGTTTCTCTGCCATTAACACACGGCCCCCTGCTGTGTCCTCGTTTCAAAGGACCAAAGCATCCACTGATTTAGTTTTGGTTCATTTTAGCAGAATATTAAAACTAAAATATTTATACTTTGTAATATAATAGTTTATTTTCAGAAGTTTCACCAGACAGAGAAGTGCAGCCCCGAGCCTTGTGACGCTAGAGATTAACGTCTGAATTAGCTCAGTGCAGAATGCAGGTCAGGTTGAAGCGTGTAAGTTGTTTTGAAACAAGACCTTTCCCTCTTTACTTGGTATAATATAATCATCTAGAATTATTAATAAAATCCATCATGAGTTTATGTCTGAGATCGTATTGTCTCGGCTACTTAAGCAGCTCGACTGTGACGCTTCACAATATCAACAGCAAAATAGATTTATCACTCGTGACCTCTGCCAAGGTCGTTGTGTTTTCAGCATTTTCCCAGAGAACGATTCCTGCAGATAGATGTTGAGAGGACTGATCCCTGTGAGTGTGTGAAATATCCACGTGCAGCTTGATTGGATGGAATCGACTGTTGGGCCTTGGTGGACGTATATGATTTATATGATATGGAGTCTTAGTTTATAGAAGCGAAAACACTGAGATGTCTCACTCTGTTGGATTCGGTGAAACTGCAGAAACTCTTGTTCAGCATTTTCACAGAGGGACAATTCCTCTTTCACAAACTTTCTTTGACAAGTGCTGACGTCAGTTTGCAGAGACACAAGTTCGATGTATCCGGTGAGTTAGTCACAGCTGATCCGAAGAACCATCGTGGTTATTTTAAATGGCGGTAGTAATGTCATTGCATTTCACAGACTGAGCCGTGCTGGTGTCGGGGGGGGGGAGCTCGATGGAGCGTTCAGGTGTAAATGACTCAGATAGTTTCCTCTGCTCTCTCCTGCTGTGTCACTCAACTCGCCCTTCGCTGGGAAATCTAAAAGAAACAAAAATGGGGTAAAAGCATTAACTGTTGTTTTGTCACTTGGTTCCCACTGTTCTTCTGAGGCTGCTGGTTTCTCCCCCCCTCACTGTGACACTGTCTCGCTCCAGTCGCTCTGGGCTGAGGGGGCCTGAGGCAGAGTTGTTCATCACGTTTGTTTTAAAGCTGGATTATTTTCATGTGGTTAAATTCAAATTGATTTGTTCAGCAGGAAGTAAAATAATAACGCGATGCAATATCACACTACCGTCTGAATTTATGATTTAATGGTTTAAACATCTTTACTGTAACGGTATTAAAACTGATGAAATTGTTTCTGAGCTTCCTGCATTGAGCTGCTGCTGTTTAATAAAGAACGTGATGAGGTGAGAAGTGGATGCAGAGCGGTTTAATCAGAGCTACTCCCCTGGATTCATGTTGATGTGAAGACTCTTATGAGAAACACTAAAAGACTGTGTTTACTAGAATAAAAAATCAATTGTATCTTATGTAAAGTCCCATAAAGATACGTTTTTATTGAAAGGAAGTAAATTCTGCTCATATTCAGGTTGATCATTTTAATTAGTGTTAAATGTTCACATGCTCTGATGTTCAGGAAACACATCACTTTCCTCAGCTCCTGTCTCTTTAAACCTGTCGGAGATTTTTTGCTTTTTAACTTTGCAGAACTTTTACATTCACACAAAACTTTTGTATCACATCACGGAAAGAAACACTCACTTCAGGACACTGTTTATTTTTAAAGTTGCTAATGTCTCACATGAAACCAGCTGAATTCAGGATCTTAAAAAGTGACGTCACGGTGAAATGTTGCTCAAACCTGCGATAAAATCTGAAATAAAACTTAGCTGAGCCCCAGATGAGAAGTTCAGGTTTTGCTGCAGCGCACGACAGAAAGTTTTTTATCAAAGTTCAGGATGAGCAGTAAACAAACAGAAGTCAGGACCAGTGTAGTAAACTGATAATGTGGTTTTATCTCAGTGAGGATCTGTGCTTGAGTCATTATCAGATCTCTAACAGCAGAAACACATAAAAGCACAAGATAAGAGCAGAGAGATGCTCACTCATTATTCATTAGAACATCGGTCTGACCTTATCTCTCCAGCAACTTTAATAGAGCTGGAAAAATACTTTTCATTTTGGGCTTCATAGGTGAACCACAGTAACCTTTCAGTGCTCAGGACGTCAGCACCTGCAGCTGTAAATGAAGACGTCCATCAGCCGCAGTTTAAAGGTCACGACCAGACACGCTCAGGGATTAGCGTCTCTGGAAAGCTGTCGGAGAACTGTGTGTGTGTGTGTGTGTGTGTGTGTGTGTGTGTGTGTGTGTGTGTGTGTGTGTGTGTGTGTGTGTGCGTGCGTGCGTGCGTGTGTGTGTTCAGCAGAAGTGACAGACGGGTGTAAAGACCCTATCGGACATGACATCGATTCGACGCCGTCAGTCAGAGGGCGAGCGAGATTCAGAGAGACAGATGAGACTGAGACGCAAAGATGCAACATGTGGAGGAGACCAGATGTTTTTCCAGAGATCAGTTTACACGTGTGTGTCCGAGTGGTCACGTGTTTTCAGGCGTGTTCGTGTGGATTAAAACTGATCCGGAGTCAGATCGCTGGTCCGAACAGACAAACGCAGCAGTATGGACGTAGCCTTAGTGAGGCCGGACTGTTTTTCACAGTGGAACCATGAAACTTTACATGTTGTTGTTTACGCTTTACAGTTTTGGTCACACATATGCAAATATTTGAGATGCGAACTGTCGCCTTTCGTTCACTTCCTGTCTTTGCAAGTGAGTCATATCAAATATTAGCTTTCTGTGTCGTGGCAAATCACAGCTTTTAACTCAGGACGACTGACCCGTGATTTCAGCTTCACGCTGTGGATCAATATGTTCCTCTGGTTCTCTGCTCCTCCGTTGATTCACAGGGAAGAGATTCCTGCATCAGTTTAGACAATGAACACAATGTAGTAGTGACGTGAGTGTGTGTGTGTGTGTGTGTGTGTGTGTGTGTGTGTGTGTGTGTGTGTGTGTGTGTGTGTGTGTGTGTGTGTGTGACTCACTGTATCTGTGTGGATCTGACTAAGTGCTGCTTCTTCATGAGTCTGTTTGTGCCCCTCTCTCTCTCTCTCTCTCTCTCTCTCTCTCTCTCTCTCTCTCTCTCTCTCTCTCTCTCTCTCTCTCTCTCTCTTGTTTTCTCTGTCACTCGTTCACTCCGTGGTCCTCGCTCCCTTTCAGCCGGTCACGCACAACTCTAAAGGCTTTGTTTCAGAGTGCTGCTGCAGCCTGACACTGAATGGCACTCTTAGTCTCTCACACACACAGACACACACACACACACACACACACACACACACACACACACACACACACACACACACACACACACACACACACACACACACACACACACATTGCCTTTGAAGGAGTCAATCTAATGTTGTGTTGGTGCAGAAACATTATCCAGATGTTGATCCACTGGAGTTTTCTACTTTAATGTCACTGAGGATTTTCAAATAAAGACAGAAAGCTTCCATTGATCTTTTTTAATGTCCTGTTCGGATGCATCAATCATCAGAAATGAAATCTGAGTTCTCTTTAACTCTATTGCTGTGTTCATGTTTAACGTCCTGCAGACGGATTTCTAAGACTCGGACGATAACAACAACCCTCTGCTGTGTTTCAATGAATAAATCAGCTGGAGCTCAGTTTGTTGGAAACACATCCGAGTCTGATACACACTCACAACCACTTGTGTACTAACACTGAACAAAGTTATCGAGTGTGTGAGTCTGCTCATAGACTGGAAACTGCCCACTCTGACAAGGTTACACACACGGTGACGTGATCAGTAGCGTGACGTGCAAACGAGAGAAAGGAAACCGATTGTGCAAATATTCACACTTTTTTGCGAACACTCAGCTCGATGTCGTCCACACCTCGATCCTCGTCTGCTGCTACGCGTTGGAGGTTTTGACAGAAACGCAGCGTCTGCTTTTGACAGTAGTGATGTGTGATCTGTTGCTTTGTCACTTTGAATGTGTTGCGTTCAGTAAAAGAAAATCAAAAGTCAGTCGCTTTTGGTCGTTCATCTTTATTTGCATTCCATGTTCGACGTGTGACGTAGAGAAAAAGAAGCTGAGGAACTGGTTGATTTCCTCTGTTCTTTAGTTCAGCTTGATGCTATAGCATGAAATAGTGTATGTTGTGTTTCCCGAGTGAGAAACTGTGATTCAGAGATGTGGTTTGGACGATGGCGCCGCCACGAAGCATCAGAACTATGCTTTTCACAGAATGTTCTGGACAAATGGCAGTTTTCTGCAGAGAGATGAGTTTAGTTAAACTTTTAGAGTTACGCAATGTTTGTGGTCGACTTTATTTTATTTTATCATTTGCAGAAGTTTTGCAGAAACTTTTCAGAAGACGACACAGTTTGGATTTAAAGTGACAGAAAACACGAGGGGACAGGAAGTCAGATTAATGAAGAGAGTGCGTGTGCGTGTGCGTGTGCGTGTGTGTGCGTGCGTGTGTAGTACATGTGCACAGGCAGCAGGTATAACGTTGACAGAAGCTCTGACTTGCTGTGTCATGACAGCTTCATGACTGACAGTCGGGGGAGCAGAGACTCAGCCGCAGATTATTGGAGCTTTTATTTTAATATTTATTTACTGACATCTCCCGAGAGAAACAGCCCACTGACCTTTTCAACTGCTGGGGAGGTAGATGCAGATACAGATGACGCACAGTCGTCCATAAAGGTTTCAAACATTCAGGTAAATGTAGATAATGCCTGTGAGACGAGGTCAGATTTCCTGATGCAGTCGTTACACAGCCCACGTTCACTTGAGTGGTATTAAAGTCATTCAACATACTCAGCGTACAAATAAGTACATATAATAACTATACAGGCGTTTATGAACAATGCTGGTGTTTGTACGTCCTCACAGCAGATGTTCAGTTCACTTTGCATCTTGGTGCATTAACAGGAGCACAGAGGCTCTATAGAGAAACGTTATATGTGGATTATGACTGATTCTGAATATAACTCCACTGGTATGTCCCACAACAAGCTGCTAATGGGTTTAATGTTTACTGAGTCATCCTGCTCTTTGTTTCTGCCTCATGCTTTATCATACATAATCTGTTAGCACAAAAAACTGTGTGTGATTGAAAATCCACTGAGTATAGAAGCACTATATGAATGCTTGTGTAAATGGATTAATGCTGTAAATACTGTAAATATTGACCATTTACCATATTCAGATCTAGATCAGTGTGTGGATACCAGGCCTGAGGCGGTCGGGCCGGATTCATTATGAAACTATATCCGGGTTGAGGTTCTGGAACAATCTACTTTATTCTTTACGCTGCTCCTGTAATCGGGGAAAACATGAGGTTCAGTTCAGGCTCGGCTGATTCTCTCTCCAGCTGCTCTCTGATCCAGATTTCAGATTCACACAGATTCAGTTTTCTGTGTCTTGGTTTTAGTTACTTGTTATATTAAGTTGTACAGTTTGTTTTCAGAAAGAAAGGAGAATGTGTGTTTTTAGGAGGAGTTCATATTCCCTATGTCAGCCACAGATCCTCATCAGGCAGTTTGAAATAAATGAGGACTTTTTTTAACTGTGAATCATCCACAGCTCCCAGAATAAGAATATGCGTCAGAGCTGGAAATGAGGATAATGGATCCTTTTGGACGACCTGTCTACTGTTACATGGCTGTTTTATTATCTGCACGTCGAATGAAAACATAGTTCAGTGAGTGTCTCCACAGACTGATGCTGTTTGTGAGTCATATCAAGAAGGATAAACATCACATTTAAACAGAATATAAGCAGTTCAGTGTGATTTATTCCTTCAGCACAGTTTAACTACTAAAGATCAGGCTCAGTAACATCCATCACATGTAGAGTAACATCCGTCACATGTAGAGTAACATCCATCACATGTAGAGTAACATCCGTCACATGTGGAGTAACATCCGTCACATGTGGAGTAACATCCGTCACATGTGGAGTAACATCCGTCACATGTGGAGTAACATCCATCACATGTGGAGTAACATCCGTCACATGTGGAGTAACATCCGTCACATGTGGAGTAACATCCGTCACATGTGGAGTAACATCCGTCACATGTGGAGTAACATCCGTCACATGTGGAGTAACATCCGTCACATGTGGAGTAACATCCGTCACATGTGGAGTAACATCCGTCACATGTGGAGTAACATCCGTCACATGTGGAGTAACATCCGTCACATGTGGAGTAACATCCGTCACATGTGGAGTAACATCCGTCACATGTGGAGTAACATCCGTCACATGTGGAGTAACATCCATCACATGTGGAGTAACATCCGTCACATGTGGAGTAACATCCGTCACATGTGGAGTAACATCCGTCACATGTGGAGTAACATCCGTCACATGTGGAGTAACATCCGTCACATGTGGAGTAACATCCGTCACATGTGGAGTAACATCCGTCACATGTGGAGTAACATCTGTCACATGTGGAGTAACATCCATCACATGTGGAGTAACATCCGTCACATGTGGAGTAACATCCATCACATGTGGAGTAACATCCATCACATGTGGAGTAACATCCGTCACATGTGGAGTAACATCTGTCACATGTGGAGTAACATCCGTCACATGTAGAGTAACATCCGTCACATGTGGAGTAACATCCGTCACATGTGGAGTAACATCCGTCACATGTGGAGTAACATCCGTCACATGTGGAGTAACATCCGTCACATGTGGAGTAACATCTGTCTATCACAAAATCAAATTCACAATCTACAGATAAACAAATCAAAGGAAAATGTTTACAGCTGAATTACAGCGACTGTATTGAGAGGAATAAATAATTCAATGTAATGATTTTACTTCTCATCCTTCCCTCAGGAGCTTCTGTCTTCACACTCTCGCTGTAATGAATTTTCTGAAATTCGAGGGACACGACGCAGGAAGAACCGTTAAAATGTTTTCTTATAATATCTGGAGGATGTAATTACCACTGAGTCGACACAGGCCTCACATGAACCCAACACACTGTCCAATCACAACTCTTCTTCTTCTTCTTCTTCTTCTTCTTCTTCTTCTTCTTCTTCTTCTTCTGGTCTCTCTTCATTTAGGAGGTTTTCACACCTGAAAGTTTCCATTGGATCTGGTTAGTTTTGGTTTCATATTATATTTCATGACCTAATGTCCTGAATCCTGGGACTCAATCAAAAACTCAACCTGCGACTGACAAGAAGAAACATTCAGCTCCTGACATCATTCAGGACTGAAACATGTAATATCACAGTCCTCAGTCACATTAACAGTAATTGTTACATTTACTGAGGACTTGATTTCCGTCTCTTTGGGGGAATAAAATTCAAAGGTAATGAAATAACGTTGGTATTATCCTTTAAATGTTTGAATAAAGGGCAGTGAAACAATTAGGGGAGCGACGGCTTATAAATGAGGTCAAATGTGATGAAGTAAAACACTCACACACACACACACACGTTCGTACACATACACACAATAAATGCTCACGCATGCAGTTCCATGTACGACAGAAGCTCTTATCAGCCCACAGACAATTTTCTACATAATTAACTCCTGTTCAGATTTGCATAATGTATTTGTGTGGAGCACAGGGAAGCTGCAGCGCCCTCATTAATATGCACGATAACCGCAGCCTTTATACCGGGTCAACGCGGCGAAGCCACTTCTCGCTGCTGAGTGGTTCTGGTAATGGAGCCGCTCGGTTTTCTGCGAGAATGAGAGCGGAGCGATAATCCAAAAGTTTAACAAGGTGGGAACAGACGAGGCGAGGACAACGAGCAGATTCAACAGAGAAGAGAATAATATGCAGACTAAATGTTTCTGAATTCTCTTGGTGGATTAAGTTAATCCAGCCCATTATTTACCGTCTGTAAATTTTGTACGGCAGATTTAGAGAAGTAATCCACTAAAGTTTTGTCTCCTGTTGTTAATCCTTTCTGCTTAGCGAGTTCAAGTTCATCCCAGAAATAAATCAGAAGTGCAGGGGATATTTTTCCTTCCAAATGTCTAAGTTATATTAATAAAATCAAGTTTAAAGTCATAAAATGTATCTTGATAATAAATATAGATATAAAGAAAACATATAGATATTAAATCATCTGAACATCCGTTTGTCTCCTGTGTTAAAATGAGGAATGTGCAGCATCTTCACAAATAACTAAATGTTTGTCTCATCAGCTCCACATGATCAGAAACTGAATCTACTGTGAGGAAAGAACCACACAGACTCTGTAGTGCAGGAGCAAATGTTTATATGTTTATAATAAACAGGATATTTTGGCTTCATTTGTGGAAAGTGGGAGAAAATGGATCCATCTATGGTCGTAAATATGAACTTGTCTATTAGTCCAGTTTATCCATCCTGTTTCCATCCTGATTGATAAATATAGATCCTGATCCATCATGTCTTTTTATGAAAAATATTGTAGCCCAACGCATTTCCTCAAGTGGAAAAGCTCATTTTCTCCTGTAGCTTGAAAACCGTAGAATCCACATTCAAAGCCGGACTCCTCGTCGTCTCTGCTTCTGCTCGTCAGCATCTTAACTCAGAGCTGCCAGACTCTGCAACCTACGCATGCATCGCTTACACCTGAAGGGTTCAAACTAGAGTGTGTGTCTGCGTGAGAGGTATAGTATTCAGTGTGTGTGTGTGTGTGTGTGTGTGTGTGTGTGTGTGTGTGTGTGTGTGTGTGCATATGCAGCTCAGTTTTTCATGTTGCACCTAAACAGCTTTTGATTAGCAGCACCTCCGCGGGAGATTGTGTTCAAATGAGTTTGACCTCATGTTATTAACCTTTATTTCCAGAGGTTTTTGGCTTGTATGGAGCAAACAGCCCACAGCTACACAACATCTACACAACAGCTACACAACATCTACACACTGGACTAGTAATTCCATCACTGGTTAAAACCAGGAGACGCACCGCAGTGCAAATTGAATTTCTAGAATCGGGTAATAAATCTGTGTCCGAAGAGGATTTAGATCGATTTTTATGAAATTTTATTAAGAAGGTGACAGGTTCACTTCAGGTAAACAGGTAAATATCGTCTCACAACTAACAAGCTGCCACTCTGTGGTCTGTGAATTAGTGAGAAGTAAGAATCTGTCACTTGTCGTGTTCAGACACAATCAGCTGTTTGTTTCCTCATTCAACAGAGTCAAACTGAGGATTTGTTTTACTGAGGTTGTAATTATACGGTTTCCCACGTTCCCTAAAGGCATCACAGAGATTTAGTTTGTCCGAGCTTCAGAAGCTGCTGATGGAGGCGCAGGGTTATTATTTATATATATATGATATTATTTATTTACTTATTATATATTATATATTATATATATTATTTATCATTATTTATCACTGTCCACCTGCACCACACGTCCACTCAGCAGGAGAACTAACAGACTCAGGCTACATCCACTACGTTTTAGCTCTAAAAACATCACTGGTGTTATGTTTTTACCTGGAGTTCAAACTAATCCCCAGTTTTTAAAGATCTCTGTTTTAGTTTGAAAACTCCGAGGCTGCATCAATCTACTAATTCCACAAATCTCTGGCTGCGTCACTAACTTATCACTACGTAGTGAGTTCAACATGTTGTTGTGGTGTCCGAATCTTTACTGAAATTCTCTCTTCCCTATATGGTTCACTCATTGTTTCCCATAATGCATCATGAAAAGTAGTGTACGACCTAAAACACGTGTGTTGCCAGAGATTTTTTATTTTTAAAAAGTAAACGTATTATGAGTCGCTGGTTGTGTTCATGTCATTCAGTCGTAACCAAATCCTTGTTGTGCTAAATGAGAGTTAAATCAAATATGGCTTCATCCTCTTTTCATCCTCTTCTCCCTGTCGTCGTACTGTTCAGGACGTTTTACTGACTTTAGCCTCAAAGCTCACAAAGCGTCTCTGTGTTTCCTCTCAGCCGTTACATTTCGCTCTAAAAGCCCAGAAAGCAACAAGCTTAGTGAAAAATCCTCTGGTGTTAATCTGGTCATTAGCCTGATTTACTGTAATGATGCTTCGTCCCACAAGTCTTGTCCCTGAATGAGGACGAGCGGTGGCTCATGTCACAGGGTCTCATTAAATTAATGATGGCGGGTTTTGTCTGTGTGAGCTGGACCGTCCCGGTGAGACTCAGAACTGCGGTGAAAGGTCTGATGAGGCGAGTACGAGCCGCTGGTTATATCAGGTTGTCTCCGAGAAACAAGTGTGTGTCTGTTATGTGTCTTTCTGTGTCATTTTAGAGTCAGAATCGGGTTTTGTTGTCGAGCAGGTTTTACACATACAAGGAATTCGCTGCAGTGTATTTGTATAAATACAAAAAATCTAAAGAGAGGAAACTAAATTAAGTATGAAAAGCAGTATAAGCAGCAGGGGAGGGATTGTGCATGTTGTGCATGTTCCATGTCGTCTGCAGCTAAGTTTCTTTTCTCTCCAGTTGTATTAATAATCGCTCACGTGCACATCTGTCTCTTTAAGAGGTGACGCCTGCAAGTAACATATCGGAGCTTCATTATTCAGTGGCTCCTGCTCCTGAGACCGAGTTTCTCTTGATCCTCTGCAGCCTGTCAGCATGTTCACATCCCTCCTTCTCAGGTTCCAACTCAGACTCATGAAGGGAGCCAAGCAAATCCAATTCTATAAATTCAATATAATTCGAACATGATGCCGGTGTGTGTAATTTGATGCAGATCCAAATAAAAATCAGGATCTTAAATGTGGTGTCATAGGGAGACTGTGGACCCTTGGTGAAGGAACGAGCTCCACTCAGTTTCTCTACTAGTTTGGGCAATAAACCCCAAAATACCACAATATTCTTTCTCATATTTATCAATTACAGTTACTTATATATTTAACCCATTGTTATAGTTATAAACAATCATGAATTATTTTATGAACTCTAAGAGGAGGTTAAATGTTCATCTGCATTGTGTGTGTTTATTAGTTATTGTCTGTATGGAAGGACGAGGTGTTGCTCAGGGAACAACACTTTCTGTAACATTACAAGATTTTCGTTGATAAAATAATAAATAAAGAAGTAGTTAAAGGATCTGGATGAAAAGTATCAGACATGTGTACAGGACTGATGTGTGTGTGTGTGATTTGATGCAGCTTGATTGAATCTAAGTGTCATTGTAGTTGAGAACTTGATTCTCTATACAACCAGCATAGTTTCATTGTGTCTGTTTCTGAGGCTCTGCTGTGTCAGCGCTGGTGATGAAGTGTCACTAACCTGAACTTCCTCCAGCTTTTGAAACCCAGTTTTCCACAGTTCCAGGCGACATCCTGTCTTTTTCTATAAGATATGAAACTCGTCTCACTTTGTCTCATATGACTGCTGCTGCTAATTTGACCCCAGGAGGCCGGTTTGAGAGCCGGTGCTGGTGTCGCAGTCTATAAGCAGTTTACTGGGCTGGTGGATAATAACGTGACTTTATTATTATATTTAAATTAGCTTGTTATTTGGCTGCAGGTCTCCTGCATCTACAGCTGTGTTTGAATCAAATCACAGATGCTGTGCGACGCTCGTCGACCTGTGACTCATCGCTGTGGTTGCTCATTTGAATGAATGTGTGTTTTGGTCGTACACATGAAAACCTGCAGCCTCACAGGACGACGGAGCGTTAACCTTTAACTATTCACCCGTTTATCATTCACCCGTTTATCATTCTGTTGTATATTCTAGTTCTGTAATTCAGCCCTTTAGATCCAGCTGTTTATAGTGAGTGATATTAATCAGAATCATTAAACATAAACAGAAATGTCCGTCTTATCTCATGGCTTAAACTTAAATAAATATAGAGCCGTGAGTCTTAAATGCAACTAATTTCATGGTTATGAGATTTTATTATTATTCTGCATTTCAAGGTGATGGAGCGATTATTTGTCCACAGATTTCTGCAGAAGTTATAGAAGTTAATATTTGTTTATCTGCAAAATTTAATTTCCCATCTGAGATGCATCCACCCACAGACAAACTTCTATAAAAGTGTGATGAGGTTTGTGAGACGGCTGCAGCTCGTTATTTTAAAATACTCCCACTCAGACTCTTTCTTCCACCGGCTGCACTCGGCTCATACAGGTATGAAATGAATAGAATCAGTAGAATATTCCACATCCCTCTCTCTGATATTCAGCCCTTCCTGTGGTTCCGGGGGCCAAGTGGGATATGTAGTCACTTCAGCAGCTTCCTGGTCTGCTCCCAGTTGGGCGTTCCTGGTGAATCTCCAATGGAAGGTGCCCAGGAGGCTTCGTGACAGAACCTGTCCACTTGTGAAGGAGCAGCGGTTCTGCTCCGAGCTCCTTCCCAGACGTCCCAACACCTCGCCCTGTCTCTGAGGCTCGGCCCAGCCACCCGACCCGACTCTCATTTCAGCCGTCGTGTTACAGCAGCTGAATTTCACGAGACATTTTCATAAAGAATCTTCTTCTTTAATATTTAACGAAAGTGATAAAACATTTACTGTATCTGCACCAACGTTGAATGGGTTCTATCTCGCCCCACGTCCCATCCTGCTCAGTAGTTCTCCTGCTGACAACAGACGGACAGAGGTGAAACCTGCTTGTTGGAGGAAACAAAGCTCCGTGGGTTTGGTCCATCGCAGCCGTTTGTGATGATGAAATGAAGCAGAACAAAACAGCCTTTGGTCCAGATTTTGAAACTGCTCTTATTTGTCGCCGATGCCCTGATTTAGATCAGCTGTAGTTTATGTCTTATTCTGGATGAAAACAAGCAGTGAAGTGAAAACAGCAGCAGCAGCAGCTGGATTGTTAAATGTTCTCCCTCAGATTGAAAGAGCCTCTAATGGAATGGGATACGAGCCCTTTCTTCATCTCTATCCACTTACTGCCAAGGTCTTCCAGTCCAAGTTAATGTGTTCTACAGGATCTATCTGTCAGTCTGTCGTCACATTCATCCCCTCTGCGTCTCCACCCGTTCATCACTGCGTCCGTCTGACGGCGTCTGTCCCATAAACCACTGATTATTCTGTTTATGTGCACACTTGTGCCTCGTTCTCTCGGACCAGCAGAAAATTTCGGAGCTGTCAACGCTTTTCTCTGAACGTCCGAGCCAAAAGGCCGTCGCCGCCGCCGCTGTGAGGAGGATTCATGACTTAATTTCAGCGTTGGCTAAATGCCAGTTGGGGCATTTTGTTTGATGAAGGGGGTAAATCATGAAAATTAGTTAAATTAACCTGAGATGTAACTGCTGCTGTCTGAGATGTAACACTGTGATGGATGAGGAGCCGGTGGGAAGAGGCAGAGACACTTTGGGTTCAGGTTCTTTACACGTGACCGTAGCTGGAGTCAAAGCTGTGGTGACAGGAGTCCTCCCTGTCGCAGGAATCAAACCCGTGACCCGACCACTGTTTCTGTGAATTTCTCTTGTGCTCCACTTCTTCTCCACGTCTCATCTCACTGTGGTGGACATCCAGCCAATCATGCATCCATCTCTCCATTCACTCGGCACTGAGGGCCTCTGTGTGGTCAGTTTATCACTCCACTTGCTCTTTTGTGGTGGCAACGCCAAGTCGTTTGGCTCAGTCAGCTCTGCTTTATCAGCAGTGGGCCATCTGCAGAGGAGGAGGAGAGGAGAGGAGAGGGGAGGAGAGGAGAGAAGCGAAGAGGACATGAGGAGAGGGGGCAAACAGATGGAAAGACAGGAAGCATGGATGAAGAGAACAACAGTGTTCCAAGATGGCGGCCCCTTTGTTTCTATCAAACTTTTTAACAGCGATCTAAACTTTCAGTCTTTCCTTTGCTCCGTGTCTTTGCAGCGTTACTTCAGGTCTTTCTGTAGCTTCTTATAGAACAGTATATGCTGCATATTTAAATATTCATGTATGACTCTGTGTCTGCAACCGCCTGATTCTCCCTGACGCCACATCACTGCTGTGCTGGCGTCTCGTTTCTAAAGAGATGCACTGGATTAGCTCCACTTCACAACACACACCTTTAAACTACAGGACCAATATTCTCTCAATATTATGTGTGTGTGTGTGTGTGTGTGTGTGTGTGTGTGTGTGTGTGTGGTGTGTGTGTGTGTGTGTGTGTGTGTGTGTGTGTGTGTGTGTGTGTGTGTGTGTGTGTGTGCACTGCTGGCCGTGTCTCATTAGCTGCAGTATAACTGTTGTGAACGACCATGACGACCAGCTGATAACCTGTTAGGATCACAACAGTAACACACACACACACGTGCAAACTCCCACAATGCAACGCTGTGCAACGTCTCCGTTAACGACACGTGTCCTGGATTACAGTGGTGGGATCTCTGGTTCTTTACATAACATCAAGGTTCTACGAGCCCTGATCAGGGACCAGAGATAATGTGGAGATAAAGTTGTGCGAGTGTTCATCTCCCTCGGTCATCAGCCGCTGAGATTAAAGACTTAACAACATTTAAAGACTTAATAAACAAACTGTCCACTGTTTCCTCTTCGTGTCCGTAAACTGAACCTGACTCGTACGTATCAGAGCAGCTGGAATCTCCTCGTCTCTCAAAGACGTCTTCTATGTTTGTGATGACGGAGTGAAACCTGACCGGTGTGTGGAGCTGCAGCAGTACATGTGATGGACTCAGCACCTGAATGAGTTCCTCTGTGTTTCTGATGGAGTTTGAAGCGTCTCCTCAGGTAGTTCTGCCCTCTGTCTAATTTTCATTCTCACTGCAGGAGTCGGACATTGTTGAAATTCGCTCTGCTTTGTTCAAAGCGTCACTTCTCCAGGTTATAGACTGAGTCATTGCTTCTTTTCTGGTCCTTTAATGGAGTTCGGTGTCGGCTGCGGCTCGGAGGTCGTTCGCTCTAATGAATGTTTCGAACAGGAGTTTAAGGGCTTTGCTTTCCCACGGTTCAAACACGGTTTTGTTTGTCGGCAGGATTTTGCACAAACAGATTTCAATGCAACTCTGTGAGGACGGGACATGAAATGACTTTGGTGTGAATCCAGGAATATTTAATCACTTTCTGTAACGAGAGAAGAGAGAAGACGTTTTTCACTTTCTCGCCAATTTCAGTTAATAGAGATCAGACTCATCCCGACGCACGGATTCAGCTGCTGTTCATCCACCTTCAATCTGAGATTTAAATACTTTGCAGGTCGAGTTGTGTCGATGAAGCATTTTACAGCCTGTGTTTAACATTAAATATGAATATTTCTCTCAAGCGTCCTCACACCGGATCTTCCTTCTCTCTGGGTGGATTGTTTTCTGTTGAGGGACGTGAGTCATGATTATTCAGCTTCTCATTTTAAGGTCAGATAAATAGACCCAGCTCAGGGTCTCGGGGTCTCAGGGCCGAATATTCAGGAGGTTTTCATCTGATAAGTATTCGATGAAAACGAAAACTCGTGCCTCGCTCCTTTCACTTTGATATTTAGATCGATTTTAATAGATTTGATCCATTCTCCATATCAAGCCGCCGCGCTCTGATCAGCAGCTGCTTGCTCCTGAGGAAACAAACAGAAACCACACGTTTGCTTTTGAAAGCCTGCGCCCGTCTGCAGCTGCAGCGTCTTCCACTTACATCACTGAGAGAAGGAAAAACCCTGAAGCTGAGTGGATCCGGTGTAACAGCATCACCATGGAGCGTGTGCTGCGAACACCTGAACAACATGTGTTGCATCACGCTACATCCTCCCGTGTGCTGTTGCTGTGGCGATGAGCAGAAGGTAGAAGGCTGAGGAGGTGACACGCTACTGAGGCGGTCGTCTGCTCGCCGATCACACGGTTAAAACACACGCAGCGGTTCTTCTCCATGTGCTGCATGAATCAGCTGTTTTCAGCTCCACCAATCAGAAGCGTGCAGCTGAGTCATGTTAGGCCTGAAGTTAAGGTGCATTTATGATTATTCATTAAACCCTGCGGCTCCCGTTAAGGGACCGAACTCACCTTCAGTTGTCGTGTTGGAGGCTTCAAACAACTTATTAAGATTCTGAAAGTAGAAATAAATGATCTCAGCAGAGGCCCAGTGGAAGTTCTGTCTCGTTAAAGGGTGGTTTTCTGAAACACTTTTTATCTTTAAATCCTTCTCATATTTATGGTCGTGTCGTTGTAGGAATATACATAAAGACTTGATCTGAGCACGTCCATCTTTCACTGACTTTCAGGATTCCTGCACGTAGTTCAATGCGAGTATATCTCCAGCCTCAGATGTTAACACAAAGAAATGTCTGCTTTGTTTACTCTGTAAAATCAATGTTTTCATAAAGGCGAACATACGCATTGATACGTCTGTGACAGGATCATATTGGTTGTTTTTTATCGACTGATAAATTCCGTCAGACTCGACTTTCCACAGAGTTAAATTACTTGACTTTATAAGATTCATGCAGAAACACCTGATATTGAAATTCACTCTGGTGTTTCTGCTCCTGCTGCATCTCCACAATCTCATATTTGTTCCGAACGGCTCCAGACGCACGCACTCATGCATGCATCCAATTTAGTTTTATTTTCCCATCCTCACTGTTTATCCACAGCTACCTCCATCCTCACGTTGTCCTGCTCAGAGGCACTTCAGCAGCACGGACACACACAGCAACAACTGCAGCAGAGGATTGATTCCCTGAATTATAAAAGTCCTTGTGAATGTACACACACACTCACACGCACACGCACACGCAGACGCACACGCACACGCACACGCACACGCACACGCGCGGCCTCTGGTCTGGCGGGACCTCCATACAGCACATGGTCTTATGGAAACTGTAGCCTTCAGGCCCCTTCTGCACGCACATGAACGGGATGGAAAAACAAACTAGGAGTAAACGGATGAATTATTCATACATCGATTACTTCCAAAATAAAACCTTCCATTGATTTATCATTTATTATCCAATGAGAGGTTTGTGATGTCGATGCAGCTCTAAAGAGCAGAGGGCGTCCGGGGGGTTCACAGGTTTTTAATATGTTGGAAAAACTATTACAGCTTGAGAGAGTGAGTTGTAGTTATTACTCAGATCAGAGGTTTGCTCTTTACTGTTTAGATGATGGAGGATTGATGCAGGATCAATCTGCTGAGGGAGGAATTTCACAAGTGTTTCCTGATTGTGTGTGTGTCTGTGTGTGTGTGTGTGTGTCTGTGTGTATGTGCTGTGACCTGTAAGTGGGAAGGTGAGGGCTGTGTGGAGGTACAACATCCTGATTAACACGACACCAGCTGAGAGACCAGCTGGACTACACACACACACACACACACACACACACACACACACACTCTTGTGTTTACTTTGGCAGTTGAGAGAAAAACGATGACTTGTGAAGAAAGTTGAGTTTAGGAATTGACCGATTTGCTTCTCAATATGTTTTGGTTTTCTTCAAGACTTTGAGAGTCAACTGAAAAAAGGTTGGTGGTTCCATCCCCAGCTCCTCCAGTGAATTACAACGTTTCCTTGGGCAAGACACTGAAGCCAAACTGCAGCTGACAGCTCTGCAGACAGTATGAATGATGTGTGGAAGCCGTCCGTCCATTATCTAAACAGCTGTCAGAGAGTTCACTCCGGTCGGATCAATTATCACAACAACATCCAGCGAAACTGAAACCACAGACTCAGCATCTTCAATGTGAGGATTTATTATATTATAATATCATTTCCTTCCTTGTTCTTTGGATTCTAACTGCAGGTAATAAACTGTGATAACAGCAAAAAGTGCAGAAAAACATCATGTCTTGTTTTATAGAAGCGTTTTTTGGAAGCATCTAATTGAAAAACACATTATTATTATTATAATTATTATATGAATAATATTTCATAGTAAAAGCGTGTAATAGTGTTTCACCAGTTAAATGATTTTAATGTGCAATCATCAGTTAAGGATCAGTTAATCCTTTTCAGGAACGTCATACATTCATCAGTGGGTCATAGACTCATGTTAATCACGTTACCTTATTCGTTATTACAGTAATTTAACAGATGTTTATTTCAATAAAACCTTTGAGATCCCCACTTTAACTTTACATTTTTATAAAGGTTACATTTGTGTCCCCCAGCGTTTCCTCTGTTCTCGTCTAGTTTGTGTTTTCAGTCCCTTTTTTATCCACTTTCATTTCATTTTCTTTTCTGTGTATCTCCCCCCCCTCGCTCCCCGTGCGCCTCGCGCTCCCTGTAATGTTACACGCCATTTCCCCAGAGAGCCGGTGTTTTGTGTCTCATTTACAAGCAGAAAGATTTATTACCGCTGTTTGTTCCTTTTACCAGCCGCCCCTCGCTCCCCTCGTCTCTCTGTCCATCACTGTGACTCACACAGGCCTTTTGTGATTATTAATTCAGCTCCTCCTGCCTGTCTCCATACCTGCTGCTCTCAACTCCAGCGTTCCATCGCTGCCGTATTATTTGAGTTCTGGTGATCTCGACGACCCGTTCATTCCTTCATTCTCGAGACTTTTCATCTCGCTGCTGCCATCGGCTCCGGCATGAAGGTCAGAAATATGGCTACATTCAAACGGAAGCTGCTGCTGTCGCCCACTGAATTTAGAGACGGTTTTGACTCGGAGGTCAGAGACTAAGAAGAAGATGTTATTTCATCTGTTGAAGTTATTATAAGTGGAATTCAGGTGAAGGCTGCTGGGAGCCACAGATGATGAGAGATGGTTATGCACATTATCCTGAACGCTCAATAATTTAGAGCAGAATATACTGAAGTGGTCTAATTAAGGTTCAGTTCACAGTTCTGATGATTTTTTATCATTTTCAATCATATTATTTAAAAAAATTTAAGAGCTCTATTTCAAAATGTGGATGTCCACCATATTAAAAACTCTCTTTTGTCTGAAGTCACTCTGAGGCTTTCATCAGGCTGCACCGATCCACTCTGACCTTCAGCTTCCATCCTGCACGAGCACATGTTTCCATCTCAGCATCAATCTCTCTTTACTGTCCGGCTCCGAAAAGCAGCTGAAGACAAAGTCTGGGTCTGAATCCTTGACTCTAAATAAAGATGGACGTCTCCACTTCCTGTACGACGGCACAACAATGAAGCTGAAACACGTCGGTTACGGGCGCGGCCATCTTGCACTTCTGACGTCATTTAGAGCCGGATGTCGAGCTCCCGCCCACACATATGCCTGACCAATCCCGAGTCAGGCTCAGCTGTCAATCATGACATTTTAGTGTCAAATAACTGATTCAAAACAAACTTATCTTAAAGAGGAACATTTGAATAAAGACAGAAAATAAATTATCTTAGGAGAAAAATAATTAAGTGGAGTTTGTCCCATCCATTAACATGGAGGAGGGATTTAGGAGCTGTACTGAAGCCAGCCATGGTACGTACAACATGGTCTGAATCATAGACTGTAAAATGTACGACACAGCATCTGCACTCCAACCTATTACTGACATTGCTGTTACACCTGAGGATTGTGGGTATTGTAGTACTTCTTTACATTGTGAATAAAACATTTGTCTTCTTCAGGAGAATAAAACATCGTTTCACAGGCTTGTAGCTTGTCTACCTGGGATGGTTAAAATATTATGGCTGCTAATAGAAATCTCTATTCAGAAAGTAGTTGTGGTTTTTACTGTTGACCCGGACTGTTGATCCCTATAGTGATGTGATATGTACGTAACGCTGACCCAGTAACTAACACGGGATATTGTAACCTGTGTTTTATTTATGACCCATCCTGTTTCATTGAGGTCGTGCTGACTCTGTGTGTCGAGTCATAATAATCTCATCTATATGTAAACCAGCCTTTTCTCAGCCCCTCGACTCTGAATTAGAATCTAAACGCACAGTGAGCAGAAAGCAGAAAGCATCAGGGGAATCAATGCTGACCCGTCCAATAGTTCATTAAAATACATGATATTGCTAATAGGCCTGCCCCCCCCTCCTCCTCAGGTCCTGTATCATAAAATCAATGTTAATTCACCCGAGAGTCAATGTGACCTGCATGTTTCTGCTCTCACTCTGGAGACGCTCCATCATGAGACACCCGCAGCGTCCTGATGTTATCTGTCACAGCATTAAAGCCTCATCACGCACACGTTTGTGACAAGAGGCTACAACAGCAGAGAGAAGCTCGTTTGGTTGGAAATTCTGTTCCGAGATCAAATTAACTGATTTATTGTTTGTGTTTTGTCACTGTCGCAGACGGTAATTAAAAATTAGAGGCATCTGTTGCCGTCAGTTACTGCGACTACAACGAGGCCGATAGTGGTGCAGCCGTCGGTGTTAACGCTGTAATTCAAATGAATATTGTCAGAAACAGACAGAAACAAGCAGATTGTTGTGGAGGCAGCGTCAGAGTCAGGATGTTAAATGTATCTGACTGTGTGATGAAGAGTCGTCTATCAGTGTGATGCATGAACCGATGAAAATTACTATTTGATTTCTTTTGTTGACCATAGTCACATATTAATAGATTAATGATGTGAGGGACTGTTGAGTTCAGTAGATGTGAAACTGAGCCGGCACTTGTGATTCAAATATAATAAAATTCAGCTCCTATTCAGGTTAATTAGTGGAGTTAGTTTTATTTATTTATGTAAATACAAACCACCAGAGAAAAGGTGTCAAATATGGGACTTGAACACTCAACAATCAGCTGTGGCCTGTGAACAGATGAAGGATATTTCTGTCTCTGTTCTCTCCTGTGTGTTTTTCTCATCTTGCACTTTGCACAAACGTCTTTGTCTTTAGTGTTTAGACACCAGACATCAGAGAGAATCCCTGACAGCACAGTCAGAGCTGACTGGGTTTATCTGGAGCAGAAGACAAAACAAGCAGCGCTGTGGTTCAGTCTGAGTGAGTGTGTCCTGCTGCCGGTTAATGATGCTGCAGGAAGAACAAGCTCGGAGCAGATCTCACTTCTCTGTGAAGCTAAAGCTCGGAGACAAACGAGCTGCCACCTCATGTTGTCAACACAGACCCGGGAACAGCTTCAGTGGGATGTCACATTCAGCTGAATCCTATTGGTGTATCTATTCCTACTTTATAAAGTGTGAGCAGACTTCAACACTCAAATAGCCGCCGCTTGTGCTTCGATTTGCTCCGCTCAGCACAAACGGGGCTGTTGAGTGAGAGCGCTTGTTGAATGAAAGCAAAAACAGGTATATCAAGATTTATTTATTATTAATCGACATATTAGTCAATGTCGATAACTATCTTTCCTGAGTGAAAGTTGTTGTTTTAAACTTTTCTCTATGGGCAGATGCATAAGCATTATATTTATTTTTATTGAACTTGTGTTATATTGCTATTAATCAAACTTAGGATTATTGTTTTAGTTTTATTGCCCAGCCCTCGTCCAGAATATCCATAAAAGATGTTTTCACTGTGCAAACATTAGAACCGTGCTTCACTTTGATCCACACCCAGACCACATGTTTGTTTTGGAGTCAGAGGAACCTTTCACACCTGATGTTTTGGTTCTGACTAAACCCCCAAAGTCCAAACGTCCAAATGTAACCAGGTCAGTGTGAAAGCATCCAGTGTCTCTGTGGTGATATTCTACAAATCCACCCTGAGCCTCTGAACAGTGAACGAGCTGATGCAGCCGATGACCTCAGCCAGAATCTTGTAAATTGCGCTGGTTGTGGTTGTGGGAATTGAAAAGCTCTGGTGGTCTGAGCTCATAATGGACGTGTGGCTGCTTTTTAAAAAGGACGTTTAACCACTGAAACAGGACGTAATCCCTCTTCAGATGAGAGTGGTGAGCTCTGGTTATCCTCTGTGGTGGAGAGCTGGTGTCGGACACACGGGCACATCTGAACTCACGACGAGCCGGCGCTGAGGCCGACTCTGCTCCTCCGTGAGCGACGGCTGAGAAACGAGCGACTCTCAGTAAACCCTCCCTCTTATCTGTCTTTCTGGGACTCGGGGTCTGAGTGGGCGCCATCAACCACGTCCGGATGACAAATGACAATATTCTCCTAACGAGTGGTTTGACCTCTAATGCAGTGGGAGGATTTCCAGCTGGAGCAGGATTCTCAATTATCCGCCGCACCGACGTTCTCGAGCCAAAAGGTGAATATAAGGATGCAGATCAGGATGGAGGTAAGGTTAATAAGGAAGTGTGACAAGCTGTCATCCAATCAGAATCCAGAAACAGCTCGTAAGCTGACGGGACGGGTTATTTATTCAACCACTAATAAAGCTGATATCTCCGTAGAAGACACAGAGGTGAAATAATTAGAGCACGTGTGAATATTGTTGGTGAAATATTTGCTCTCGGTCACATTTCTCATCAGGAAATGTGACAGTTATTAGATTTAGACAAAGAAAGAAACGTGTTGACAGAACAGCTTAGTGCAAATTCCATCTTTAATGTTCTTATTCAGAAACATGAGAATCATTCTGCTGCTGCATTTTTCATGCCTCTGTGCCGATGACTTTAAAACTAGAAATTCCCTCAAGCACACCTTGAGGGAATTTCTTTAAAGTTGGTACAAACGTTCAGTCGGACTCGAGGATGAACTGATGTGATTTTGGTGATCAAAGGTCACAGTGAATCATCAGTGACGGCCTCGTGAAAGTGTTTTCAGAAGAACGCCGCCAGAGAATCCCTTCAAAGTCGGTGCAAATGTTCACTTAGACTCAGGGACACTGGTCTGTGATGTGTTTAACACACCCATGAGACTTGTGCCTTCAATAAGACGATAAGGTGAAGTTGTTCAAAGTGCTGCAGTACTGTGCCACAGTTAAAGACAAAGTTTACGTGTTTGAGCTTTAATGTTACGTTTCCCTTTGGGTGGCGTCTCTGTGTTTCACTTGAAGATGTGTGTGGATTAAAAGTGTTGAATTCAGATGTTTCGTCGTTATGACCCAGAATCCTCCGCCATCGTCTTGTTGCCCAGTCGTCACCTCTCGTCTCGTGACTCCGGCTTTGGACGAAGCTGCAGTTTTTATTCGTTGCGTCCGACTTAAAGGAGACATATGATGTTTCTTTCCTCTAGTTTTTGTGAATGTAAAAATGTGAAAAGTGTAAAGTCCAGTGTGGTAGAGGGAGCTCCTCTCTCCCACAGGAAACACTGAAGCTCCTGAAAGACCTCATCAGTTGTCTGGAACACACCTCCGCATCATCATCAGGTCACATGTCATTTACATCATGTACGTCTAGTCTAGCGCACTTCAACAAAGTCAGGAGAGCGGAGGCCGACATTTTCTACACAGATAAAATGATCAACCTGGAGACGTCTCCTCGACTCGTATTCAAACATCCGTGTTTCCACTGATTTGTGAGAATGAAGCAAATGGATTTCATGGCCTTTTTAAAACAGAAGCAGACAGTGGGAATAAACCTGCAGTGATCATTGTCTTCAGATCTCCACAGTTTGTGGAGATTCTCTAACTCACACAGCTCGGAGAGTTGTCCCTCCGTCCCCCGGTGGTGTCTCTGTGGCTCCTGCTGTGGCCTGTGAGCTGAAATGTGCTGTGGAGACATTTTCTTGTTGATTTCCTTTCTGTTTGCCTTTTGGATGCCTGTTGCATCACAAGTAACACATCTGTATTCATCGCTCAGCTTCCCTCAAATTGAACGTAACGATCCTTTTTATGGAAACTGAGGAGCGAATCCGAGACACCTCTCCAAACGTCTGATGGAGTGATCGTCAGGTTTCTTCTCTTCACGTCATCTCCTCGCCTCTTTAGTCCGGACCCACGCGCTCGCTGGTGTACTGCATGACGAGAGATGTAATATGTGTAAATGAGTCCCAGGGTGAGAGAACACACTTCTCATTAGGGCTCAACCTTTAGTATCTGTCTCCATGACAGGAAACTCATCGTCTTCAGCTCGACAACGTCTCGATCTGCAAAACATACTCAAATGGAAAGAATCCTCACACACACAAACACACACACACGCCGAGTTCTCATCAACACATTTCTGTTCACATCTTAATCTTAATTCTTTAGTTTGACCTTTTTTTAAACAACGTTAAGAACTTACGAACTTCAGCCAAGTTCAGACGACACGACTTTCACAGGTGTCAGATCCCTGTGCAGTTCACACTTCATGACTTGCAGTCGTTGTGAGTTCATGCTTCACGACTGAGGGACGAAACAACACAATCTCTCACCTGGAGAAACCTGAACGGAGAGTCTGGTCCAGGAGCTCAGCCCCAATCCTAGGTTGTGGGAATTGAAAAGTTCTGGTGATCTGAGCTCTGAGCGAAGTGTGGTCTTTTAGAAGTTTACTTCAAATTGGCTCTACACGGACACACAAAGATACAAAGAGACACACACAGACACACACTGGCGCACAGGTACTATACACACAGAAGCACACAGAAATACACAGACAAACACTGATACACACAGACACACATAGACACACACACATGTACACATACAGATACAAACAGAGGCACACAGATGCACACATGTAGACACACACACACAGACACACACATGTACACACACACAGACACGCACAGACACACACACACACAGGTACACACACAGACACACAGCACACCCTGTCACTGTGCAGGTTATTGATAAATAAAAACCTTCAGCTTCTGCTTGAGGCAAAAGAAAAAAGACACAGAACTCGGACTGTGCTGTGAGTGACGGATGAAATGTGGTGCGGCCACTTTCCCAACGTGTCAGTAAACCTGCAGCTCAAATGAAATCTGCTGTGTTTGGGATATTTCATATTTCTGATGAGCTGCCTCCACGCTGAAAGGTGCATGTTCACATGTATATAAACAGACAGTTTGTTTGTGGTTTGAAAGCAAAAGAACAACAGTAGAAGAAGAGAAAGACGATGACGCAGCTGCAGTTTTCACCTTTAAACTAAACTTTGTTCACAACGACATTTTGGCTGCGACATTAAACCTGGTGCTGGAGTTTTTAAAGGATATTAAAGGATTAAAGCTGCGACTGATAAAACCTCTCAGCCACTGAATCGTCAGCGTGTAACTCCGGGGTTTGCTGGAGTAATTGGCACAAACACACACACACACACACACACACACACACACACACACACACACACACACACACACACACACACACTCACAAACACATAAATACACACAGGCTCAAACCCCAGGATCTCTCCGAACAGAAACACTGAATCTCCTCGTCCTTTCCAGCTGATCAGTGAAGTCAAAGCAGCTCCTCTAGGATCTGAGGTGGTTTGGTTTTGGTCGAGTGGTTCAGGACGTCTGAAGAGACATTGATTTCCTATTGAAAGGAAGTGGCACATGTGGCAGACTGATCACTAAGGAAACACGCGTGTGCACATGTATGTGAGTGTGTGTCTGTGTGTGTTTCGTCTCTACTGAAAGTTTCACACTACCTATGGTAATCTGTAGCGAGTGATATTTAGCATTTTACAGTTTATCGTTGAATTAAACATTGGTTATATTATATTTCTCTGTTTGCTAAATGAAGTTTAATTCTCAGTGTTTCCACTTTCAAACTGATTTAATCTCATTTACTGTTTCAGGTCCTCACAACCACATGAGTTTGGCTCGGGTGAGTGCGCCGCCTCTGTGTCTGAGGAGGGAAACTTGTAATGAGCAGTTGGTTTATGCATGAACAAATGTTTCACAGAGAGAGACTCACACACACACAGACACACACACACAGACACACACACACACAGACACACACAGTGTCGGGAAGAGGCTGCTTTGTTACTGAAGCCAGCTCACTCGCTCTCTCCTCTCGTTCGCCCTTCTCTCTGAATACCAAACATCTCACTGTTGTTATCCATGGCCAGGAAACCTGTGTGTGTGTGTGTGTGTGTGTGTGTGTGTGTGTGTGTGTGTGTGTGTGTGTGTGTGTGTGTGTGTTTGGTTGAAACAACTGTTCACACTTAACATAATAATCGACTCTTACTTAATGTTAGTGACTTTTTTTTTATGTGTGTACATGTCTTTCTATGGTTGTGAGGACATTTCTGCAGAGCGTGTGTGTGTGTGTGTGTGTGTGTGTGTGTGTGTGTGTGTGTGTGTGTGTGTGTGTGTGTGTGTGTGTGTGTGTGTGTGTGTGTGTGTGTGTGTGTACCCTCAGGGGCGTCATGTAATGCCGCAGTGTGTAACGAGGGAACAGGGACTTGTTGCCGGTGACAAACAGACCATTACCTCCATGTTTGTGTGAAGCTAATTATTTTTCTCTCTTTCCCTCTGTTTCTTCTTCTCTTCTTTCTGTTTCTTCTTCTCACGTCATCATCGCTCTGATTCTTGACTCTTTCTCTCACTGGATGTATTTGTATTCAGAGCGTATTTCATATGAAGCGAGGTAACTTTGGAGGTTTGTTGTTACTTTGCAGAACGTCACAACTCCTTCCTTTTCTCTGTCGTCTCCATCACCACCATATAAAACTCACTTTAATATTTGAACAGTTCACATATTAAAGAGAGTTTTATTATTTCAGATGAACCTGTAATAACGTCGTCCAATGAGATGAGCTGATGGTGTTTTTACAATAACTTCCTCACACTCATGGTGATGAATGTTCCTGTTATTTCTTCTTCTCTGTCTCTTCAGTGTAAAACAAGGCGTTTTGATGCCAGAGTGAATCTGTGAACAACCTTCTCCTCTTTATTTACACTTTATTACTCCCATCGTCTCATTCCATCACATTTTATTACACTGTGTTATCTCTGAGTGGGAACGTAACTCATTTAGCTCAAATAACTGTGTGTGTGTGTGTGTGTGTGTGTGTGTGTGTGTGTGTGTGTGTGTGTGTGTGTGTGTGTGTGTGTGAGAGAGAGAGAGGTGTTTGTTAGACATGGTAAATTAAACTCCTCTCTAATGACCATTTCATCAGCCACATGAAGGAGGAATAGATGAAAACTGAGGAGTCTCATAAAATAACAACGTCTCATGTTGTGTTTCCTTTATATCGTAGTTTGTGTCACAGTTTTGTGTCACAGTTTTGTGTCACTGCTGTTGTTATGGTGACGTTATGACACATAAAGATTGGATGAAATGTGTTTGGACTTTGGTCAATGCCTGAAACTAAACATGAGAGAGGTAGTGTTTATGACTTATACTGCAGCCAGCCACCAGGGGGCGATCCAGACGATTTGGCTTCTAATTTTGGAGTTTTGTCAAATGCGCATCTTTTCTGCTTTATTAATAAATATAATATATATAGATCTATATATAGATATAGATCTATTCTATATATATAAATATAAACATAAAAAACGAATACAGATATGACTGAAAGGTTCATATCGGCTAATTTCTATCGCAATGTAAAAACAGCAGAGTAGAAATCAAGCTTCACACACAGTGTTTGTGTTTCACACACCCCCAGCGTTCCTCCACACACTCTCACATCTTCCTATAATAACCGGAGCGTCGTTTGCCAGAGGCCGTGATGTTTCTCCTTCTCTTCCTCGTGTTAGTAAAAACAAATCATTGAGTCTCGTAACCTCGTTTTCTCCCGGGACAAAGACCGTGTCACTTCTTCATCGCCGCCTCTCGACCTCAATGCTTTTAGTTCAACAATCTGATGCATCACGTTCTCTGAACAACACAACATGACGCACGCCCGCACCTTTTACTGCGGGAAAATGACGGAGGCATAATCAATAATTCTCCATTAGAAAGATTTACCATCCGTCCAGTCTGTGAGAAAGACGTAGAATCCATAAGTCAGACTTGTCATAGCTCTTAAAATATTGGATTTCTGTCTTTTCAAAATTCTCTTTTATGTCTTATAACATAAATATGTGACAATATTTCACCATTTTGTACATATTGATAAAAATACAGTTATCCCCTTGGGGGGGCGTTAAAATGCATTAAGATATAAAATATTAATGATGGTTAAACCAGTAATATTATATTAACAATAATTAGAATCAAATATTGATAGTGTATCATGAGTCATGACCCAAACAATCCAATTAAACCAATTAAATAAACACAACTGTGTCAAATGAACCTCTTCTTAAAGTTTGATTAAAGAATTGAAAGCTGACTCTTTCATCCGGTGACTCACTCGACGGTATAATGACTTTTGGATGCTTCATTGTCTCGTAGGAGAATATTTGATCGGCTTCATCAGCTCTCGTTGCTTCACAGACTTCCTGTCTTATTTGGAGCTGCTAAACGAGGCGCACATCAGCGGCGTGTAGCGTGTTAGTCGGTGCCTCGCTGAGCGGAGCCGCTCAGGCTGTGATGGGAATCGTCTGGTGTCTATAAAAGGTGAAGTTAGTGCAGCGCCTGCTGTGTGTCGTCTCTAATGGCTTCTGCCTGGATACAGTGGTGGGTGGGCTGTAATTGGCTGTCTGAGAGGGGAGCAAAGGGAGTTAAAGGTGTGTGTGTGCGTGCATGTGTGTCTGTGTGTGTGTCTGTGTGTGTGTGTGTGTGTCGGCATGCTGCTTTATGCCATATCCAATCTTAACCTTAACCGTATATTAACCCAAATTGAACCCAACCGACCCTTAAACAAATTTATTCAAACTTTAAACTGAATCTGACCAAACCTACACTCAACCTTAATATGACCTTAAACTTAACTCAACCTTATACCAATTTATAATCTAGTCTTCTTCCAACTTTAGCCCAACCTAAACCTAACCTCACCTTACTTACCCTAATCTTAATTTATCCCAACCTAAACTAATCCTAATCCTAACTTAACCTAACTTAACCTTACCTTACCTTATGCCAACCTTAAACTAAACTCTTTGTCCCCACAAGGAAGACAAGTCTCTATAGTGTGACAGTAAACACAGTTTTATGTCCCCACAACATGAGCAACACCAGAACCACACAAACACTTTCTTTCTTTAGTTTTGCTGTTCATCCTTCGTTTCTTCTTTGGTTCCATTCTTTCTTTCACCTCTTTTCCTCCCTGGGAACTTCGGGATCTAACTGTTTCTTGTTCTTCGTGCGGAGGCTGTTTGCTCCACATGTTCACTTCCTGGTCACGGATCCTTCTATAAGAAATGTCCCCCAGAGCGAGACCTCAGTATCTGATTGGCTGCTCACTGCAGGGGAGGATTTTGCAGTAACGGACGACGCTGTGTTGAACAAAAGATTTGCTCGATTCAGTGTCTGTGCACGAGGCGACTTCTGTGACCTGCGACCCGACTGAAGAGCGCCAGCAGCAGGTGGAGAGTAAAGTGAAATCAAGTCATTCTGCAGCTTCTCCGTCTCACAGCAGCTCAGTGGACTCGTCTCATGGACGAACCTGAACTCTGCTGGATGTAGTTATGGAAACTTCTCTGTCCTCTGGTGTGTTTAGATTATATAGAGAAGTGAAGAAGACTCTCAGGATACTGATGAACAGAATAATGGGATTTGGTTTCACTTGTTATCAGTGTTGAGAGAAGCAGGTGAAAGGATCTAATTCAACATCAAATACTCCTGGTGATGTTTTCACTATAATCTAAACTGTATGAATTGTTGTTTTCTTGACCCTAGAATGAGCCATTTGTATTTAAATACTTTATATTTACATCGGGAGCAGTTCCTCTCTAAGAGGCCGCCAGGTTTTTTACAGAAGCCCAAACTCAAAACTAAACCTTTTGAGTTTTTATGACAACTGAAGGCTGCCACAGGTTTTCTCTCCTGTTCTCTCACAGCTAATGAGTTAGCTCTCTGGGTGGCTAAGCGGCAGTTCACGCGGCGGCTAAAAGGAGCTAACGATGCAACACAAACACTGGATTCACGGGTATGCGCTGCGTTTTATGCTGAGCCGGCGCATTTTCATTTTTGGGACACATAATATTGCTTTTGTGCTGAATAGAAAAGTTTCTGAACTTCTTTCGTACACAGCGCAGACGACGCAACGCATCAGAACCTCAGTGATGGTGATGACGGATCAGATTTATAGGAATAAACTTTATCATATTATAATTATTAATTAATGTAATTCTGTTTATAGAAGCTGCTGCTGTTGACTGTGTATGTGGGTCATGAGCAGGAAATTGATTTTAAAAATAATTCAGTATTCTGCATGTTTTCTTCTCTTTCGTTCCTTCCTCTCCATTATACTCTCTCTCTCTCTCTCTCTCTCTCTCTCTCTCTTCCTTCTCTCTCTGACTCTCTCTTTCTATGCTATATCTCTCCCTTGTCACTGCTCATTGTTAATCTCTCCTCCCCCTCTGGCGTCTTCCCCTCTCCCTGCCATCCATCTCTCTTTTTTCATCCATCCATCCCTCTCTCTCTTTCTTCCATGTTTTTTTCCCACACTCACCTCGTCCAGCTCTCTTCCTCTCTCTCTCTCTCTCTCTCTCTCTCTCTCTCTCTCTCTCTCTCTCTCTCTCTCTCTCTCTCTCTCTCTCTCTCTCTCTCTCTCTCTCTCTCTCTCTCTCTGTCTAATTCCTTCTTCCTTCTTGTTCTTATTATTGATGATCTCTCAACTGTCTTTATCTCATTTTATGTACTTTTCTTTTTCTTCACCCTTTCCCTTCTCTCTCTCCCCTGCAGCTTTTTTCTTTCACTCTCTTTCTCCACTTTGATTTTACGAATCCCTCCCAACACAGATTCCTCTCTGCAGTGCAGGTTAGTCAGCCAACACCCAGACTCTCTCCTCCTCCTCCTCCTCCTCCTCCTCCTCCTCCTCCTCCTCCTCCTCCTCCTCCTCCCTCCATCATTGTGCCCATTACACAGTGATTACAATGCAGGTGGTGATGAATCGATAATGATGAAGATGAGTAAACTGTAGATTACATTAACAACATTCACTTTGGACTCTGTGGTTTTTGCAGCTGCGTTAAATTGAGTTTGTTGTTCCCCAGAAGACTTTGGATCGTTTTACACTTTACACTCGTGTTTTATTTCCACATGTCTAAGATGTGATTGTGACTTTAAGCCCTAGAGACCATCTCCATTGTGTTGGTTAGCCAATCAGAGCCAGGCTGATTATTGTGTGATCCGCTGAACCTTCGCCGTCGATAAGGGGACGCGAAAATCCACAGTCACGTTGAGATGTTTGCACTTCGAGCTGCAACGGCCTTTAATGAGGTCGTATACACACACACACACACACACACACACACACACACACACACACACACACACACACACACACACACACACACACACACACATACACACATACACACACACACACACACACACACACACACACACACACACACACACACACGTGTCACATCCTAAAGATAAATAACAAAACACACTGTGAATAAAAGCATCCATTATAGAACATGCTACTCACACATACACATAGTGATACAACAAAATCCTGCAGAGAGGGATTATGGGATGTCGCTTTGAAGCTTCATGCTTCACAATATATTATTATTATATTATTATGGAACCCAGTCATGCCTGCTTTAATCTGAAAGAGGCTCTGGTGGAGAATAGAGAAGCTTCTTCCTGCCTCCGTCTGCACAGGCTCAGATTTTCATTAGACGATGTCACATATAAAAACATGAATTCTTTTCTAAGAACAGCCACAAAGCTTCAGGAGGCAGCGTCACATCGTTTAAGACGTTCTAACAGAACCAAGTGGAAATTAAAAATAGTCCGAGCTTCTCTAATGTCACAGAACAAGCTCTGGTTTGATTTACAGATATAAAACTCTGATCGTGAAAGAAACAGAAAACCTGCTGATTATCTGTCACGTGTGTGTTGAGCCTGTCTGAGGCCACAGAGCTGAATCTGAACAGGTCGACGCTCAGAGCTTATGATCCAAAGCTTTGGTCTGTGAGACTTTTTATTGTGCACGAACTTGGTAGTGAGTCTTTTGGACAGATTGTTGTATTCATTCTACAAGAGCTGACACAATTATTGTGGCAGAAAGAATTCATGATAATGATATTACTGCAGCATTTGTAGATAATCAGATTAAATATATCCAGAACTTTATTTATTGTCTTTTTTTGATGAATTATTTCCACTTAAAATACTGACAATGTTACCGATGGTTACAGCATCTCAGCAACGAGACACAGAATTATTTATAACATTATTTAAACAATTTACACAACATTTGAAGATAATTGCTTCAGCAGTTTTGTGTTAATCCTGCTAAACCCACAGGAAATTATAATATCCTTGGAAAATAAAGAAAGTTGAACAGTTATAAACTATTTCCCTGGAAATCTTCAACATTACTGTAAAACCTTTATATTGCTGATGATTTGGAGCAAAAGGAAACTCAAGGTTGACGAAATCACTGCAACGAAAAACTCCAACGTCTCTTTCTGTGCCTGTGGAGCTCGGAGACAAACACAGATGACAAATCACTGTTACGACTCAGGCGCCTCCACCACGTCCTTTCCTCCGTCTCAGGGGAAATTAGGGAAACGAAAACAGTGTAAGAAAAACATCTGTTTAATCTGCACAGCTGGAGCATGTCGCTGAATGGTTACATTATTATTTATGCATTAAAAAGACGTAGAGGAGCGGATTTAAAAACACAGTGAGTGAACTGAAGTTAAAGCCCAAAGTTGAAACCTTCATCAACACGAGGCAGCTCATCAGTCTGGTTTCATTGGAGCGAGACGTCAGACTGATTGTTTCAGTGTCTGTATTCATCACATCACACTGAGGTCCATTCATTTAACAGATATAATCAAATATGTTATAATAAGATGTTTATTCATTGACGTGTCGTTAACAATCTGACAGTGAACGAAACTTAATCTGCCGTCGCTGGTGACAAATAACGATTCACCTTCACAAAGTGATTTTAAAGGATCAGGAATAAAAGACGCAGGATTCATATTAAATACTAAACTTTGTATTTGTTTGCAAGTCACCTCCTCTGTGGATTTCCTGACATCTTCTCTTCATTATGACTGAAACAGACGTTTATCTGTTCACAGTTTTCATCAGAAATCTGCCTGATTAAATGTTAATAATTCAATCAGTGACCTTTCTGTGGAGCTTATTCAGGCTAAATGTGAATTAATTCCTCACTCAACCTTTGTTTTAACACTAAGAAGATTGTTTCACCTTTGTTCTGATGTGTGGAAGGTTGATCACCATTTCAAATCAATTACTCTAAGTTTTAAACCATATGTAGTCTCGTCTTTATCTTAAACAGTCAACGAGCAGGAAAATAACCCGATGAAGAAGTCAATTAAGATTCATGTTCTTGGTTTAGTGAAGAGGAATCTCACAGTTGTGCCTTGAAGACAGAGCGTTCACAGGCTGGAGGAACAGGAAGGTGTTTGAAAAGCAGATAAACGTGACAGAACGAAATGTTTTATCACAGACGAGAGACGAGACGTCTGATTTCTCCACAGACTCAGTTTCTCATCCAAACAGTTTGTGCAACAACATAAGACGTTAAAGTGTCAGAGGAGAAGTGAGAGAGTCCCTGTGAAGCTGCATCATCGTGGAAACACAGTTTACATCAAACCTCACGACTCAGTTTACATCTGCATGAAGATGTTTCGTACGCAGATATGATTTGATCCATTTGTCTGATTAAGTTCTGATCTTTGTCCAGCTCCTTCTATCGTTTAAAAAACTTCAGTAAAACAAACAGAAGAAGAAGAAGAGAAGATGTTCTTGAATGTGCCTCGAACATCGATTATAGAACAGACTTGTTGTTGGGTCTTTGTTCTTCCACCTTCTCTCCTCTGAGGTTCATCTGTGCCTCTCATCAGTGAAACAGCCGTGTCTGTGCAGACTAATACAAATTCAAATCTTCCCCCTCGGTACATGCACTGGATCCTTATACCTGACACCATCTCTGGCAGCTGGAAAAGTACAGGACTAATTGAAGTGGATGCACTCGTTGGTAAAGATAAATGAAAACACTTAACACTTAACACGTAGCTGCTGCGATGCACAGAACGATGCAGATGGATGAGATGTGATAATGGGTAAAAATATGTTCTATTAATTTGTAGAGCTTCTTCTTGGCTGCAACAAAATATCAGCAGATTTATAAAGTCTTCTGCTGACGACATGAAGTTAAACACACGTGTTTCTGCATCGACCGCTGAGCATCAAACGCGGCGCGAGCAGCGTCTCTGTCGGACAGTGAACAGCAGCTGCTGCTTGTTTCATCCCGTGGCTGCAGGGATCCACTCTGTTGTTTTAACAAAGCAGAAAGTCGGTAATTCACGTCCTGCAGCTGAGAGCAGATCTGAACCCAACACGGAGGTTTCCTCTCACCAGGAGGCGCAGGGGAAAGTCATTGTCGAGCTTATCTTCTGGATGAAAAGCAGTTAGCGTGAACGCTTGAGTCAAATATAATAAAAACCTCCACTGTGATCTGCCAGTTGAAGGCTTTTAATGTGGAGGAGCTGCAGCAGGTTTGGGACACAGTGTTTGTACAGATTTTTTTAGATCTAAATATAATGCAGCACAAAAGCAACATCATTTATTTTTCTCCGAACTATAGGTCGACTTTTCTGAGCTTTCGTTATAAATGAAGTCATCAGCCGATCCCTGGGCTCCACAGTGGTTCAGACTTTACATCACACAGATGGAGGCTGCTTCTCTTCAGCTCTTTTCAGACATGAACTACATCCGTAAAGTTGGCCATATGTTTTACCAGGAGGCTGCAGAAAAAGATGTGGAAAATTATCATGGACACAGACATTTATGTTCTCACAAACAGAAACTTAAACTTCAAGACAATGTCCAGATGTGCAGGTCTGAAAACAGCGTGTGTTGGTTCTTCGTGTGAGGAAGACGACCCGGTTGTCAGAAATGAGTGTAGTCAGTACTGCCAGTTTGAAAAGTATTTAGCATTTCCGTGTTGTTTATTCGTCATGTTTTAAAGTTTCACCCTCTACACTCTGGGATAATTGCATGTTAATACAGCGACAGGCAGGAAAAGTATAAATGCTTTTCAGAGTAGTTTAATATCATGAAATTCTTGAGGATTATAACTTAAAATCCTCACTCAGAAACACGTCTTTCCCTCTTTTCTCCTTTAATTCCACCCTGATCACTGACACATTTCCCATAATGCTTCATAATGCTTCTACGACCCCGGCAGTATCTGCCCTGGCGTCTTAACAACCACTTCAGAATTCATGAGTTTACTCTTCATTTTCCCTTTAATGGAGACATTAGATGGATCTGAGATAAAACCCTCTCCAGTCTGGCAGGATGCCGCTCAGCAGCCGAGGGATTCAGCATCAGCAACTTGTTATTGTACCTCCCACTCCCCTGCACCACAGCGGGCTGCACGGGCTCTAATCTCATTTAATGTGCTGTGTTTATACCACAGAGATGATCCACACATCCACCTCTGCTACACACCGATAGGTGGCTGGGAACAAATTGTTCTCATCCCTCCATCGCTCCCGGTCGTCTTCAGTGCGGTCGGCCGAGCGTCTGTCGCCACATTCCCGACAACTTCAGCAGATTCCAGCTGCTTGTGGAGTGAATGGTTTCCACTCAGCCATGTCGTCATGATCGATGTTCTTCACGGAGTCCTTCCTCTGCGATTAGATTATGTTTCATGAATGATAACATGGAGGTGTCGCTCGCTCTTCAGGTGAAAATAAAAACATGAAGGAATAAAAGCAGATGTTTATGAACTTCCTGTTAGTGTTGGTTCCTAAATGACTCTTTATAAAAATCAACTTGGTCGCCCCCTGGTGGCTGGCTGCAATATGGGGCATAAACCCTGACCCATCCATGTTAGCAGATGGGACACGGACCAAAGCCGTTTGGGGAGTTCTTATCACACCAACGTTTAATCAAGTGTTTCTGATTGGTTTGGTTTAAATGAGTAATTTGATGAAACATCGTGATGAGACTGACTTGTGATTGGTCGGGAAACCTTGATACTGCAGCTCTACTCTCAGATCACTACTGCACTGACTCCAATTGACGTCTCCAGCGCAAGATGGCAGCGTTTGTATTTCAGACACTACGACCATAAGAATCTGCTCTCCTACAGCTTTCTTAAAGCCTCACCGACGACCATCAACAGACCAGCGAGTGTTTTACAACTTCTTTAAACTGGATCAGCTGCGTTCAAGCAGCGTGAAGAAGATCAACTGCTCAATAATCAGGAGAGACTCCAAGGTACGTTTTTAACTTTGACTTATCAAACCACTTTAGATTTTCTTTTATTTCTTCATTTCTTTTTTTTTAAAAGGTAGTTTCACAGTCTTTTAAGGCAAATGTGTGTAAATGACTAAAATGTAGTCAGATCTGTGGATCAGATGAAACAGCTTCTGTCTCTTTGTGTATCTGAAGTCAGGATGGGACTGTGTTTTTACCTGTTGTGTGTATTTGTGTCTTTCAGTCACTTGGACAAATGCCTCCTGATGCTACCCTACAAAAGAGGAGCATTTCCACGGCTCTGAAGGAGCAGGCTGCAGAAAACACGGCTCTGAAGGAGCAGGCTGCAGAAAACACGGCTCTGAAGGAGCAGGCTGCAGAAAACACGGCTCTGAAGGAGCAGGCTGCAGAAAACACGGCTCTGAAGGAGCAGGCTGCAGAAAACACGGCTCTGAAGGAGCAGGCTGCAGAAAACATGGCTCTGAAGGAGCAGGCTGCAGAAAACACGTCTCTAAAGGAGCAGGCTGCAGAAAACACGGCTCTGAAGGAGCAGGCTGCAGAAAACACGGCTCTGAAGGAGCAGGCTGCAGAAAACACGGCTCTGAAGGAGCAGGCTGCAGAAAACACGGCTCTGAAGGAGCAGGCTGCAGAAAACACGGCTCTGAAGGAGCAGGCTGCATAAACACGGCTCTGAAGGAGCAGGCTGCAGAAAACACGGCTCTAAAGGAGCAGGCTGCAGAAAACACGGCTCTAAAGGAGCAGGCTGCAGAAAACACGGCTCTGAAGGAGCAGGCTGCAGAAAACACGGCTCTGAAGGAGCAGGCTGCAGAAAACACAGCTCTGAAGGAGCAGGCTGCAGAAAACATGGCTCTGAAGGAGCAGGCTGCAGAAAACATGGCTCTGAAGGAGCAGGCTTCAGAAAAATGCTCTGAAGGGCAGGTGCAGAAAACAGGCTGAAGGAGCAGGTTCAGAAAACACGGCTCTGAAGGAGCAGGCTGCATAAAACACGGCTCTGAAGGAGCAGGCTTCAGAAAACACGGCTCTGAAGGAGCAGGCTTCAGAAAACACGGCTCTGAAGGAGCAG
Source organism: Hippoglossus stenolepis (assembly GCF_022539355.2). Classification (NCBI taxonomy): domain Eukaryota; kingdom Metazoa; phylum Chordata; class Actinopteri; order Pleuronectiformes; family Pleuronectidae; genus Hippoglossus; species Hippoglossus stenolepis. Next base: position 2,201,187 of record NC_061486.1, on the reverse strand, counting down.
GCTGCAGAAAACACGGCTCTGAAGGAGCAGGCTTCAGAAAACACGGCTCTGAAGGAGCAGGCTGCAGAAAACACGGCTCTGAAGGAGCAGGCTGCAGAAAACACGGCTCTGAAGGAGCAGGCTTCAGAAAACACGGCTCTGAAGGAGCAGGCTGCAGAAAACACGGCTCTGAAGGAGCAGGCTGCAGAAAACACGGCTCTGAAGGAGCAGGCTGCAGAAACACGTCTCTAAAGGAGCAGGCTCAGAAAACACGGTCTGAAGGGCAGGCTGGACTCAGGCAGCTGCAAAAACACGGCTCTGAAGGAGCAGGCTGCAGAAAACACGGCTCTGAAGGAGCAGGCTGCATAAAACACGGCTCTGAAGGAGCAGGCTTCGAAACCGGCTCTAAGGAGCAGGCTCAGAAAACACGGCTCTGAAGGAGCAGGCTGCATAAAACACGGCTCTGAAGGAGCAGGCTGCAGAAAACACGGCTCTGAAGGAGCAGGCTGCAGAAAACACGGCTCTGAAGGAGCAGGCTGCAGAAAACACGGCTCTGAAGGAGCAGGCTGCAGAAAACACGGCTCTGAAGGAGCAGGCTGCAGAAAACACGGCTCTGAAGGAGCAGGCTGCAGAAAACACGGCTCTGAAGGAGCAGGCTGCAGAAAACACGGCTCTGAAGGAGCAGGCTGCAGAAAACACGGCTCTGAAGGAGCAGGCTGCAGAAAACACGGCTCTGAAGGAGCAGGCTGCAGAAAACACGGCTCTGAAGGAGCAGGCTGCAGAAAACACGGCTCTGAAGGAGCAGGCTGCAGAAAACACGGCTCTGAAGGAGCAGGCTGCAGAAAACACGGCTCTGAAGGAGCCAACAAGGATCAAAGCTGGGAAAACTAAAGAAAGAAGGTGGTGGAGCGGACGGACTCCGCTGCCTCAAAGCTGTGTCAGAAGAAGAAGCAGGAAAAGAAAGAGCAACTGAAGAAGAGGAGGAGAAGGAGGAGAGAGAAGAGACGGAGAGGAGGAAGACGTTTCCTTCTTTAACTTGTCCTCTCTCATCCTTCCCCTCCCTCAACCATCCCCTCATCCCAACTCCGCCCTCTCCCTTACCCCTTAACCCCCCGTATTGCTTTTAAAATGAAAAATTTGCGCTTTTATTCCAGATGAAAACTCAACATTTATATGTAAAAACTAAAGTATATATATATATTATTGTATATCTGAATGTATGTATAATGTCTTAATGTATATTTAATTTATACATATCTTATAAACATCTTATATAATACCAGAAATCTCAGTTTGTGTTTCTCAAGAACCGTTCAACTTATCGGCTTCACACTTCCCATGTTTATTGTTAATGGTCCAAAAGAGATTTTTACCTATCCGCCAATAATCCCTGTTCACCTCATGAAAATCAGAAAACGGATGAATTTTTTTAATTTCCATAGTTTTCTTTTAAATTTAGATAAAACTGTTTCATATTTTATAACAATTATGGCTAAAAGATGCTATTTGTAATTGTTTCACTGAATACTGTTTTAACTTTTTCAATGCCATACAAACAGGGTGAACCATCATGATTGACAGTTGGTGTTTGTGAAGGCGGGACCTTGATACTTCGATCACTGCTGCACAGACTCGTATCATTGTTGTACAACAGGAGGTTGTGGACATGAGTTCTCCATCTGTATTTTTTTTTTAAAGCCTGTTACAAGTTCTCAGTTCCATCGGTGACGTCTCTCCGAGTCTCGTTTGGTCCGATCAACTGTTCAAAACGCAAATATTGACTTTATATGAGACAGAAATATAAGCAAATCTTGAAATCCTGTGGCCTGAGCACCAGGTTGGACACAGGCTGTGTTTAAATGAACATATTGCAGAGGAGCAGAGAATGAAAGTGCTCCGTCCTGCAGGAGGTGACTCGGGGCTCCGTCCTGCAGGAGGCGACTGGGTGCTCCGTCCTGCAGGAGGCGACTCGGTGCTCCGTCCTGCAGGAGGCGACTCGGTGCTCCGTCCTGCAGGAGGCGACTCGGTGCTCCGTCCTGCAGGAGGCGACTCGGTGCTCCGTCCTGCAGGAGGCGACTCGGTGCTCCGTCCTGCAGGAGGCGACTCGGGGCTCCGTTCTGGTGTTTTGTCGGCAGCTCTGGGTCCGGAGCAGGAGTGGGCGGCTTTCTGCAGAGCCGAGCTGCTTGTAGGTTAAAACACTGTCGTCTCAGTGTGTCGGAGCCGCTCTGAGAGACACTGCTGGTAAACAGCGAGCGTGCACAGTGCACGCCCACACACATCGCCCACTCAACACACACAGTGTGTATACAACCAGGCCACTGAAGCAGAGGAGGTGGCAGATCAGTGAGGGAGAGGAAGTAGTGGCTGTAAATTATTCAGGAGGAGTGTGTGAGACGGGATTCAGATCCATTTGTCTTTTGTTTAGAAAGATGGAAGAAGCAACACAATGCCGGAGTTCCACTGATCCCTCGTCGTCATTTGACACCTTTTATCCATTATTTGTTCATTGGTCAGTCATCAGCCATGTGACCCGTCCATCCACCCATTGATCCGTGTGTTCGATCCCAGCCAAAAAATATTCATCCTTCAATCAACTAATGTCCCTCAAGTAACTTCAGCTTCTTCTGCAACAACTCATTGACTCTTCGTCAGCATCATTATTCAAACATCAATATTTAGTTATAAATATCTTTTACATTGGAGAGATGTCACATGTGGACATAGAAAAGTGACAGAAGACACAAGATCAGTTTCTTCTCTGTGAATCTGACACCAGATCCTGCACTTCACCTCTTGAGGGGCGTTTTGTGTTCTGCACTCAGACAGATATCGTTATATGATCGTGTTGCAGTTTATTGGTTATTGCAGAATCGCTGCATCGGGATGTTATCGTTGTATCGCACGTCACATTGTGAGTTGCCCTGCGATTCTATCCACAAGTGTCCAGATACAACATGAAATCCTCCCTCTCTTCTTCCTCCCTTCATTTCCCATCGTTCCTCCCTCTTTTCCTCCCCCCTCTGTGGTTGTGTGAGGTGCGGGGGTGCAGAGCTGAGGCAGAAGGAAAGTACCTGCAGTGTCCTTCGTCATCTTCCTCCTCCTCTTGCTCCTCCTCCTCTTCCTGCTGCTTCAGTGATAGATCTCAGCGGTTAAATTATTTTTTCATGTACAGAGACGAGAGATGGACGCAGAGAGAAAATGTCTTTCTGTTTCATCATAAACAGTAAAATCTTCATTAATAAAAGTTCCCTCATGAAACCACATTTTATAAAGATGTATAAACCAAGGCAAAGTGCTGGGTCGGAATCGAACCTGTGGCTGCTGCAGGACGGATGCTGTTGCTTGCGTCCTCAGGGTCAAATGGAGACAAAGAAAATCTCAAGGCTGATGATTATCTGCAGGGTTTTAGTTTGAAAATAACTGGTTTGTTTCAGCTTTTGAAACGATTCTGGCTCAATTAGGATATTGTTAATTGTTTTCAACTTGTATTTGATCTCGGGGAAATCACTCTGTGTGCTCGGCTTCCTCCTGCACTCCAAAGACCTGCAGATTGGGGTCAGACTCTAAATCAGGGATTCACAAACCCAAAATAATGGGGAACTGGGAATAGATTGACAGGACAATAGATGGGAAAGGACAAGAAGCAGAGAAAGAGGAGGAAGGAGATCAGTACGACAACGGACAGAGTGCAATTAGAGAAGAGGTCGAGCAAAACATACACAAGCAGAACCCGATTAGGAGAGAGATGGAGAGAAGAAGAGAGAATGATGATGAGAGAAAACAGAGAGAAAAGTCCCATGAATACATCAACACTGCACAATTAGGCAAAATGAAAGAGGCTGTTTGAAGTTGAGCACAATTAGGAGGAAATGAGGAAGAGGAGGAGTCAGTGTGTGGATGCAGGAGGAGAAAGGAGGCTCCTCCTGCAGAGACGTTCCCTGTTTGTTTACAGAGAATCCGAGAGGCCCCTGATGCAGGTTATACAATCACCCTGCGCTGAGTGGAGTTGTCGTAGCGTGAAGTTTGCCTGCGGCGCTTTTACTCCTCGCAGTCATGACTAACTTGTGATTTATTGTATTTCCTGGATGAGCGAGGGGAGGAAGGAGGGAGGCAGCAGGATCAGGGTCTTCTTCATCTTCTTCTTCTTCTTCTTCTTCTTCTTCTTCTTCTTCTTCTTCTTCTTCTTCTTCTTCACTCTGGTCTCATCATCATGTGAACTGTGATTGTTTAGAACATGTTACATGTGGTTTCTGTGGAATCAGAGAATGGTTTGCCCTGCTCCACTTGTTCTGTTAATTCGAGTTTGTAGAATTTATGTGAATGAAACAATCGTTAGTATTTTAGTCTCGAGGCCGGGGGGGAAATAACGAAACGCTTTTCAAGTTATCTGAAGACAATTTGTTAAATACATTTTGAATATCAAAGGTTTTACAAATCACTGGGATGTAGGAAGTAAAGACTTTGAAAATGTGAGAAACCTCAAACATAATCTGATTTTATTAATGTGCTTCTATTTTTACAATTTACAGACAAACTTCACACTTTATATATGTGAGGCTTTACAATTATAATTGATTCATTAATATGTTGAGCTGTAACATGTGTGGAAGTTGCTGTAAGAAAAAGTGTCAAGGAGGCTTTTTCTCACTTTTTAATGAGAAACAGACAAAAATACAAGCACGACACGTTTGTTTAATCTCTTTGACACTTTCTGGCAATCAAGTGAAAAGTCTCGGCTTGATTCTCACCATCCATCATCCACAGTGTTTGTCCTGTGAGGGCCGCAGGGAGCTGGAGCCGATCCCAGCTGATACTGGGCGAGAGGCGGGGAACATCCTGAGCAGGTCGCCGGTGAATCACAGAGAAAAGGAACCATCATGAAACGTCTGTGTCCAGAATATGTTCTCTTCATTTCTGCCCAGTGGGAGGAGGCGGAGGGGCGTCGGCCATTTTCATTTGCAGTCTACGATGCAAAGCAAATCTTTAACGGCCAAAATGAAATATATCGGTTTCATCAATTCATGAAACGAAAAACACAACTGAAGTGAAAAAAACAACTGTGTTATAAAAGTTGATGTTTGTGGAATATACATCAAGATAAACAGTTTATTTTAAATTTAAAAAATAAAATAAAGATGGTCGTCATTACAGCTCCCAAAACTGAATCCAAAGTGTCTTGATCGCCCTCTGGTGGCTGGCTGAAGTACAGGTCCTGAACCCAGCTTCCTCCATGTTAGCAGATGGGACATATATCAAACTATCAATTCAAAAAATAGTAAAGAAACAGCTCTTGAGTCTGTTGACTTGTCGCGCTCCTGTAGCAGCGACCAGAGGATGTTCACCTATAATCACAAAGATAGAGAAGTATGAGCATAGATCAGACGACAGCTGTTGACCCTCTGGAAGAAGTTCTTCACTGAACTGTGCAACCGAAACCTCCGATAGAGTAAAACTGGCTCTAACTCTGACAGGAAACACTCTTGTACTGGTAAAAACAGCTCTGCAGTGTTTTAGTGGCTCCGGATTGTTCTGCATCAGTAACGGAGGAAAGTCTCTGACACTCGGATGCATCGTATTTCTCACAGTCGTCTTCGGAGAAGCACATGAATGGTTCCTGTCTCCAGACGTTGTTTTCAGCTATAAACCTACGTGGTGGAGAACTCAGGAGAAACGAGGCGGAGCAGACACGGCTCTCTGAAGGCCAATAAAGGTTTATTAAATTTGCAAAACAAATTAATTTTATAACCGAAAAAAACGGTTCTCTGCAGCATGTGGTTCAGTCGACACTTAATAAATAAGAAGCCTCCACTGTGCCGGCTGACGTCTGTTGCTTCCTCTGCAGCAGAGACACCAACAAAGCCTCGGAACCTCCAGAGAGAAAAGAAAACTCATGCATGCTTAGAATAAAAATAACTTTTATATGAGACAGCAGGACGCTGCTTTAAATGCACATCGATGGGAGGAAGTTGTCTGCAAATTGGACCCGAGGCTCCAACGCAAGACTCGGCTGCACGAGTCACGTGATGTAAACCTGAGAGATTCGTGAATCAAATGTTCGAATTCAGACACATAAACAAACACATAGAGTTCATGGAATTATACAGACGCACAGTGCACACGCCAATACTTTTGTGCTTTATGTATAAGTATCGATGTGCATGATTTATAATGAGGAGTTAGGAGAACACAGCTCTGCGGGGGGGGTGTTTATAACTGAGGAGAAAATAACACGGAGCAGAACTCAGCCTCTGTTTTTGACTTCATGCAGCTTCATTCACTCTGATTATTTGCAGGAGAAAAACTTTGTTGAACTCGTATTTGACCATTTTTAGACGAGTGGACTTTTCTTCATTTTCCCTCATGACCACACAAACACACACATTTCTATTTGGAAGCTGCTCAGTTTAAAAGCTGATCTCTGGACCACTGAGCTGCAGGTGGCACATGTCATTAAAGCAGGATTTATATTCTATATATATATATTTTATTTTATATATTTAGTGTTTCTATCTATCTCTGAGTTCATCCTTCAAGCTTTAATGTCAGAAATTTGAACCAAGATGGGTTCGGTGGACGAGACTTTCCTATAAGAACTTTGATTTCATTTAAATCTCCACTGTCTCTCAGCTCTCTCAGTGTCTCTCAGCTCTCTCAGTGTCTCTCAGTGTCTCTCAGTGTCTCTCAGCTCTCTCAGCTCGCTCAGTGTCTCTCAGTGTCTCTCAGTGTCTCTCAGCTCTCTCAGTGTCTCTCAGTGTCTCTCAGCTCTCTCAGTGTCTCTCAGTGTCTCTCAGTGTCTCTCAGCTCTCTCAGTGTCTCTCAGTGTCTCTCAGTGTCTCTCAGCTCTCTCAGCTCGCTCAGTGTCTCTCAGTGTCTCTCAGTGTCTCTCAGCTCTCTCAGTGTCTCTCAGTGTCTCTCAGTGTCTCTCAGCTCTCTCGTGTCTCTCAGTGTCTCTCAGTGTCTCTCAGCTCTCTCAGCTCGCTCAGTGTCTCTCAGTGTCTCTCAGTGTCTCTCAGCTCTCTCAGTGTCTCTCAGTGTCTCTCAGTGTCTCTCAGCTCTCTCAGCTCTCTCAGTGTCTCTCAGTGTCTCTCAGTGTCTCTCAGCTCTCTCAGTGTCTCTCAGTGTCTCTCAGTGTCTCTCAGTGTCTCTCAGCTCTCTCAGCTCTCTCAGTGTCTCTCAGCTCTCTCAGTGTCTCTCGGTGTCTCTCAGCTCTCTCAGTGTCTCTCGGTGTCTCTCAGCTCGCTCAGTGTCTCTCAGCTCTCTCAGTGTCTCTCGGTGTCTCTCAGCTCTCTCAGTGTCTCTTGGTGTCTCTCAGTGTCTCTCAGCTCTCTCAGTGTCTCTCGGTGTCTCTCAGCTCTCTCAGTGTCTCTTGGTGTCTCTCAGTGTCTCTCAGCTCTCTCAGCTCGCTCAGTGTCTCCCCTCTCGCTCAGTGTCTCTCAGCTCTCTCAGTGTCTCTTGGTGTCTCTTGGTGTCTCTTGGTGTCTCTTAGTGTCTCTCAGCTCTCTCAGTGTCTCTTGGTGTCTCTCAGTGTCTCTCAGCTCTCTCAGTGTCTCTTGGTGTCTCAGTGTCTCTCAGTGTCTCTTGGTGTCTCTCAGTGTCTCTCAGCTCTCTCAGCTCTCTCAGTGTCTCTCAGTGTCTCCCCTCTCGCTCAGTGTCTCCCCTCTGGGTCAGTGCCGGGTCACAGCGACTGATGAAACAAATTCATGACTTCAGCCAATGGGCTTGTCATAAAAAGAGAAATGAAAAACATCAGAGTCACAGCTTCGCCTGCGCTGTACATTTTATAAACAGGACCATAACTGTGAGAGCAGAATTCATTTCCCTGCAGGTCTGTGCCCTGTGGCCGCAGCTCTGTCAGGAGAAAAGTGCATCCAGAGCTCAGCAGTGTTTTTAAAGTGCGACTTGATGTCCTCCACTGCTGCATAATAACCATATATGTATATTATGGACCGATACAGATCTATGTTGATGAAAACCTCCACAACCTGGAGACATCGCTCTGCTCCTTCATTCAGTTTTCACGACGCAGCCACGGATCCGTCTCCATCTCTGCTGCAAGTATTTGCATAAACATGAAGGCATCAGTCCGATGTGGGATTAGGATTCAGGGCAGGTTGGAGACTCGGTGCTTCTCTTACAGAAGTGATTGTTTTTCCTCTCAGTTGGTGACAGAGACAACTTCTACATCTCTGCTTTGGGAATTACAGGTTTTTATATCAAAACACTGGACTTTTTATGCGTCTCAAAAGATCATTTGGGGGAAAATGATAGATGCACTATTTTTGCACATTTGTCACGTATTTCTAAACGGCCCTAAAGACTTTTGAAGAATAGCTGAAACATCTTTAGACTTTATTTTTGGGGCGATAAAGTCAGAGATTAAGTGTGAAAGGGGAGAGAGTGGAGAGGAGACGCAGCGACGGGCTCAAGCCTCCGTACGTCTGTCGACTTGTAATGTTTTTCCTCAGGGTTCTGCTGCAGTTATAGTTCTGGCACCAATATTAATGCATTAGCAGTGTGAAGCAGGTCCGTGCTGATGCAAACTGATCTGACTGCAGCTCACAGTGCACAGGCTGCAGGTATTTCTAATTCGTCAATGAGAGGCCCTTCTGTGTCGCTGGCTGCACAGGAGCTGGAGATAGCATCTGATTATTATTTTCTTACCCTGTGGATTTCGTGGAAGTCTCTTTATTTAAAAAACCTATTATAGAAACCTTGAGTGAGGGAGCAGGAATCAAGATGAGACGAATAAACAAGAGATAAAACAATACGGTGAAACATTGTGTCCTCACTTACAAATGCAGATGGTGGTGACAGGTGGTTACTGTTAGAAATGAAAGACACAGATGCACTTTGAGCCTTTTTAGATTCATCTAGAAAACAGAGTTTCTGCAGTTTAGCTTTAAGTGGAGGGATTTTAGCCAAACTGCTAAATATGCAGCTGCAGTCATCTGCCAAGTGGAAACCAGCGGCTTTACCACAATCTGCCCACAGTCGCCTCCAAAGCTCACTAATCAACATGTCTCGTTTATTTCATCCATACAAAAGCCTGTGTTATGCACCAAACTACTTCTTGGCACGAACTAGAGTCTGTGCTGTTTGTTTGGCTGATTCAAGACTAGAAACACACAATCCAACTTAAATTGTTGCATGTAAACGTTTGTTTTTGTCAATAATTTGTCTTCCAATCTTTCCGAGATGGTTCTGAACAATCAGTTTCCTGCAGAATGTTCATACTGATCACCAGAATGTGTTTATGAGCTAAAAGAGAAAGAATAAACCAATTCTTAAGAAGTCATTTACACGGTGTTTTGTATAGAGGCAGCTGGTGCTAACCTTATTAGTTTGATTTTCTTATCCCTGGTCCTTCTACTCTCCTGTTGAGATACAGTCTGTTGAATAATAATCTGCAGAGGAGCTGGAAGGTGGATTTTAATACCTAAGATAAGATGGATGCACAGTGCAGTGACGATGACGATGCAGCAAAGACCAGGAGACACTTTAATAGCTGCATTTGATGGACACAACAATCTTTTAATAATTGATCCACATGGTTTCTGCTGCTGTTGCATTATAAAATCCATCGAGGAGAAACATTAAACCAATAATTGTGTTTGTTGAGCAGCTTCAGTATTTAACAGAGGGAACCTGACTTGGGTTAATAAAATAATCAGGTTTGGTTCAAACAGAAACATGGTTGAGTTTATTTTCTCTTCCAGTTTGAAACCCAGCTCATCTTCTCCCGGACGAACAGCTCCGTCATCGTGACATTTGCTTTTTGCGGCGATGGAGATTGTAAACAGTGAACTGCAGCGAGTCGGAGAGGGAATCCTTTTCTCCTGAACATTACTTTACTCCAGATCTTTCCCCGATACGCTTTATCCTCTGTGTCATGACGGCTCCTGCAGTCACACACAAATAAAGCACCTTTAACTCTATTCGCTGCAAAACCTGGAAACAATATAGAAATGAAATATCTCGAACGATATTCAGACGGAATAAAACATGCGTCTGTCTTATGAAAAACCTGACTTCAGTAACTGCTCTTTTGGGTTTCGTGGATGCTGTGTTGAATATGTGGCTCGACTCGACCTTTAGAAACACTGGGAGGTGTCAGTGGGAGACGAGGAGATAAAGAAGCAGGGATGTTCATGTGACAGAGGGAAGACAGGAGGGAGGTGGGGGGGTTAGAGAGCACACAGCTCAGAGATACTCTGTGGTGAACTTCAGTGTCTTCACACCTGATGAAGGAACCTTTAGACGAGACCTTCACGTCAGCGACAGTCTGAGTGAAGAACGAGAAGACGACTGAGGAAAGACACCTGAGCACCGAGAGAGCGTTACATCTTTAAACTGCTTGTAACTGGTTTTTTCACTGATGCTATTGTTTCTATTTTTCATTTTTAACTTATAAAGCAACTTGTGACTGAGTTTTGAAATATGCTTTATAGATAAGATTTATTATTTTACACTTTTACATACACAATGATTCAAGGTTAAGAAAACGATAAGGAAAGAGATCTCACATGGTGTGTGTGTGTGTGTGTGTGTGCGTGTGTGCGTGTGTGCGTGTGTGCGTGTGTGTGTGGGTGTGTGTGTGTGTGTGTGTGTGTGTGTTAAATGTATTATATTATATACGATGTTATAAAGATGATTTGCCCCACAGCAGTGAACAGGAAACACTGATGCTGTTTTAAATTCATGACGTTAACGACATGTGCGTCGTCCCATTGACCCTCAGTCATATCAGATGAGTTCACCTCTCAGAGCAGCAGGTCTATTGACTGAGGAGGAGGAGGCTGCATCGACCTGGTAATAGAGGTCAGGACCTTGTGGAGGACGGAGGATGTCAACGCTCTTTGTCTCCTGTTGTTTTCAGTGCAGCCTTCGGTCTCACACTGACTCCCGTCGAGTTTAATGGAGAGGGAAGTTGGGAAATGTCTTGACTACATCGCATTTATCAAGCATTTGCATCCAGGGGGAAACGTCCCTGTCGGTCAGGATGTAAATAACAACATCCAGAAATGTTGCTGCCTGCACAGGAAAGAAAGAGAAGATGTTTAAATCCCTGTTGTGTGTCGGTGAGACCTGGATTCTGTGGCTGCAGGCAAACATCACAAGATGACATCAAATATCACTGTTTACCGTGATACTGCAAACTGTTCAACAGCCTTTGAATACAAACACATTCTGTTCTCTGTTGACACCAAAATACTCGTAATAGATGAACTATGATAAAAATACATAGAAATAAATAAATACATATGAGTTTCATAACAAAGATTCCAAAAGAAAGACGTGAGAACTGCACAAGTTTTAACCGTATATTTAATTAATTTCATTAAATTAAATTATTGCTCTAAACACTTGGTTTTAACCTTCAGTATCATTTTGACGTTGCATAATTTATTAAAATCCATTTTGCCACTGGAGCTTTATTGCAGCCGGAGGAGAACTTGTGAAACTATTTGTGGACCTTTATGAGACAATAAAACTAAAACAGTAAAACACTGAAATCCCTTCAGCGAAACCCGCTCTGAAAAAACAATAACAAAAAACGAATTAATCCCACAAGTGAGAAAGTGTGTTTTTCTGTGGCCGTGGTCAGAGAATAATCTCTGTGATTATCTGCTGCGGAGAACTCAACAGTGCTGAGTGTTTAATAAAAGGCCTGAATAAAGTCAGTGTATCAGCTTCACACATCTGTTGCTATGTGACTTCAGGTTTAATGCTGGTGCTCATCGTTCCGTGAGCTCATCTCTGGGGAATTGCTCGACTAATTAACTGGCATCAATTCAAATGAGCGCTGATCACTGACCCGTGTCCCTGGTTTCCAGCTGCCTCACACCTCCGGTAACCAGAGATGTTATCTGGACTCTGGGAATCAGCCGATACCGATCCAATACCGGGGCACTTAAAGGAATCCTAACTCAGCCTGTGTAACACGTGGGTCTTTCCACACTGCTTGAATCACAAATCACTTCTTCTTCACTGCTGCCTGGACTTGCATAGACCCAGCATCTGTATCGGAGGCATTTGGACGTTTGTTTTGTCTCCTTCACTTCCTCCCTCTCTTCCTCCCTCTCTTCCTCCCTCTCTTCCTCCCTCTGCTCTTGAGCTTGCGTTGTGGGTCTCCATATTCAACCTGGACGTTTTGTGTGTGTACCTGTGGGAGTCTGCCGTGTTTTGAAGATGCCGTTACGAGTCGTCGCTTCTGTCTCATCTGGAAAATGTTTGAAGTAACTTGAAGAGTGAAAGAGTCTCATCTGTTCTTTCTCTCTCTCTCTCTCTCTCTCTCTCTCTCTCTCTCTCTCTCTCTCTCTCTCTCTCTCTCTGTATCTGCAGCCCGTCAGTGAGTAGGAGCTCTGTGAGGAGCGAGAGCTGAAGACGGAGCAACCGAGACTCGTGGTGAGTTTGAGGGTTTGTTGTTTATCTGCTCATGTTTCTGTCACCTGGTCGTCGTGGTCACTGGGCCGGACTGTGTTTGAGAGGAGATCCACTCAGATCCACTCAGATCCACTCAGATCCACTCAGATCCACTTCACCCACAGTCCAACTGGTCTCTGGAGAATTGTCTGCTCGTGAAGCATCGAGGCTTCAGTGTGTTTCTGGACTTAGACTCTGTTCAGGTCAAAGCTCTGAAATGATGTGTTGACACTTTGTCATTTTTCATTTATAGAAACATTTTTAATACAATAAAAAAAAAACAATGTTAGTCTCATATCTCAGACTTTATATGAAGATGGACGAAATGCCAGCCCCCCGAAAATGAAGCCAAATAATCCTGATCGCCCCCTGGTGGCTGGCTGCAGTATAACTCATAAACCCCACCCCTAATTAGATTTAGGTCGTTCTTATCACACTGATGTTTGTTCAAGTGTTCATGTTTCTTATGAGTTTGGTTTTAATTAGTTATTTAATGATATATAAACAGGGTGCGTGTGTCCGTGGGACCTCGATACTACGACTCGACTCCACAACCACGACTCTGGCTCCAAAACGCCGTCACCACCGATGGTTTCTGTACCGTGAGGGGAAGTGGAGCCGCATCATTATTTACAGTCTATCGTCTTGCAGCTTGACAACTGTCATGTTTTATTCAGCTGTTTTTCCCTTGAAGGAGCTGGTGTTAGCAAAGATCGATACAGGTCACATATGATGGATTCTGGGTCTTTTTCCAGTGGCCACAGTTTTTTTGCAGATGAAATCACTTTGCTTCACCTGCAGGAGGCAAATTACCTGTTAATGAACCGTATGTTTCTCACCATAAGGGAGATGAATGGCTTTTCTCTGTGAGACATTCAGGGCTCTGAACGTATTTTGTGTTTTCCAGTCAGGAGACATTTATATTTAATCTAACATTTTAAATCTGTGTGGAGAGTAAGTGTCCATCCTGCAGCACCTAGTCTGTTTTCTGGTTCTTAGTCAGAAATAGGACGTTCCGACTCACACACACACACACACACACACACACACACACACACACACACACACACACACACACACACACACACACACACACACACACACACAGAGAGCTGTAATAACAGTGGACCGGAAGTATATTGAGATGTACTATACCATATCAAAGTATTTACACACAAACATACAACACACACACACACACACACATGCAGAGTCACACGTGCGTATCAACCAGTGATCGAGAGGCTTCGGGCTTGCAGGGCTGAAGCAATGTATTATGGGTAACAGCAAGAGTAATGGCTCATTAGTTGTTTCCCACAGCAACTCAGGCAAGTGGTGATAAATTGGAACTGTTGGCAGGGTCATTATTGTTCTGTGTATGTGTCCTTGTGTTACTGTGCTCTTCTGATATATTTATAAACTGTGTGTGTGTGTGTGTGTGTGTGTGTGTGTGTGTGTGTGTGTGTGTGTGTGTGTGTGTGTGTGTGTGTGTGTGCACGCGCGCCGGGCTAAGATAGTTCATGAATGCTGAGACCTCTGGTGTTATGCTGGTATTTTCCCAGGAGATGAAACCTGTGTATTTTTTGACAGTTCAAAACAGGACCAGTGGTTTGATGGGATTTCTCCTGGTGACCTGGACGACTGTGACAGACGGGTTCACTGTTAATGTGTTTGTGAGAGCGACATCGATCGAGGAGCTGTGTGTGTGTGTGTGTGTGTGTGTGTGTGTGTGTGTGTGTGTGTGTGTGTGTGTGTGTGTGTGTCAACACAGTGGTCAGTACCTTGTATGAACCAGCGTGGCCTCATCACAGTGATTTGTGTTTCTGTGTGAACGCTTCACCTGAGAAAAGCAGTTGAATATTCTGGGAGGTTAAGAATGAAAGAGTAAGCTTAGATCCAGAGAAAGACTAAATGGTGGAATTGCCCCGGAGTCAAACCCAGGATCCGTGTGTTGCTGTGTAATAGACACTCAGAGCTTTTGGCATCGTGTCGCCCTGAGTGTTATTTCTTATTACAGCTCCACTGCTCCAGGACATAGTGAGATAATGGACGGAGCAGAGCAGAGTGTCCTTGTGCTGTGGAGCCAATTGGAACATTTGAAACGTTACTCTCATATTGTGAAGGTAAATGGGAGAGTTGGATCTCAAACAGCTCACAGTGAGATGGATGGTGGTCGAGTGTCGTCCTGTTACATTAACGTTTGTGCTGAGCAAGCTCACGGAGGAGGAGAGACAAACGAGGAAAAGTAAATGACAGAGGAGGAGCTAGGTAAAGAAAAGAGAGAACAGAGGAGGAGCCCTGACATTTAACGGTGAGTTCAGACAATCTGGGGATTGATATTTAAACTCCAGACCAAAACAAATACACTCCTTTCTCACAGAAGAGGGATGTCGCTCCTTGGTAACGGGATAGTTCACCGAAAAATGAAAATTCCCTCATTATCTCCTCACCATTAATGCCGATGGGGGGAGGGGAGCAGTATGCAGGCATGTGGTTGTTTTATTACCTCTGAAGAAGTGGTCGCCTGAACACTGTTTACCCTGAGACCTGTACATGTTTTAATAAAGACTTCACCCGCCCCTCCATCGGCAAAGTGGTGAGGAGATAATGAGGGAATGTTCATTTTTCTGTGAACTATCTACGAGTGTGATTTGTGAATATGGGAAATACAAATACAAATTGATTTACAGATGATGATTGACATCACAACACTGACCCATAAAATGTGACCAAAAGAAGATGAATGTTACCCACCTGGTAAAATGTCTCACAGGATGTGACTCATCCCCCGATCCCACCAGAGCAGAACACTCACTTTATCTCATTTGAGATGTGACAGGTGATGTTTCCACATGTTTTATTTATAAATCTCTCCAAGAAACATATATATCTATGTATAGATATATATTTATATCTATATATAAATACATATATATAGATATAAAGTGCTTTGAGTGGATGAGGTACAAGAAAAGCTCAAACAAGTCCCTTCAACATTTTACCATTCAGCAAAATGTGTCTCAGATTTTCATATCAAAATGCTTTTACTTCAGTGGTTTATTGCTTCGAGCTTAATACAACATCCTAGATTTGTTTTTAAGACGCATCTTTCTCCTGCTGCAGCACAAGTTCTGTGAGGGAAACTTGAATAAATCCAGCTTTGACCTGAATGATGTTGAATCAAATCCCTGAACTGATCTGACGACTCTCGAATTTCAGAAAGAAAAAAATCCTTCTCTCTTAAAACCGGTGTTGAAATGGTTCAGTAAAGTTTGCTGGAGTTCCTCAGTGGGCAGCTGTCAAAAGACAAAGAAAGAATAGGAGCAGTCGTCAGTTTTATCTCTGCACATTGGAATTCTGTTCAATTCTGTGAGATCTGGTGAAGCTGAGTTTTGAATGTGTGTCAGTTTATTGGAAGTTGAAGGTGGCGTCGCTTCACTGTGCGTCTGAACGTCGACAGGATCCAGGAAAGAAAAGCTGAGCAGAGATGTTCTGGAACATCTGAGGAAGAATTCTTGTTTCTACAGGAAGTCGTTTCTTTACAAACTCCTTCAGGTCTAATCTTTACATCTGTTTGTTTGAGATGGAAAGTGAATGAAGTTAGAAAACGTCAGACACTGATGGAGATGTGAAACTATAATGAGATTTAATTATAATTCAATGCTACTAATAATAATAATAATAGTTTAATACATTGATGTGATAATTGGTTTATCTATGGTCGATCCGACAGTTAATAAAATCACATTCTATAGCTATTTGAAATTTCTGATCAAAACTGATGAATGAGTGAGGGCAGGTTTGACATTTAAGACTTTAGTAGCTGCAAAAATATATATATATTTAGTTTCCAGCTGCAGCCTCAAAGTTCTACACAGATAAACAAAAACACACAACACAGTTTCCACCTCAGACCAACAACAGCGGACTCACACAACTGTCGTCCTCTGACTCAGGAGCTACTTCATAACAGCCTGAGGACGGAAAACGTCTTTAGACCAGAATGAAAACATCCTGAATGCAGAGCGAGCACAGCCTCCGTCTTCTTCCTCTGCCTCTTCCTCCATCTCTTTATACTTGACATTTTCCTTTGACGCCCCACTTAACCTCAATCTATTCACTTTGACATTGTTGTCATTCAGCCGATGCTCTTAGAGCGACCTGTTGTACAGTGAGGGAACCCGTGCTATTAGCCCCTGCTCCTGGATGACTGGCATTTAAAGTAGATGCTTACGGCTTCCAGACGAGATTACAGTGACTGACTGACGGCGTAATGAGTTTAAAATACAGAGCAGGAGCCGAGGATGTGACGGAGGAAGAGGAGGAAGGTTCAGTTGGATCAAAGTTAGTGAGGTTGAGTTTGGGTTTTGAGTCAATCAGTAAAACACAGTTATCCTCCCAGGAATCAATTCACACTGGTCACGCTGAGGATTTCTCTCTTTTACAAAGTCAATACATCAGTTTGATCAATCTGCTCGACTGACACCGATCGTCTCCTTCTAGAGACTCAGCGGACACAAAGAAAATGATTGTTGA
Source organism: Hippoglossus stenolepis (assembly GCF_022539355.2). Taxonomy (NCBI): domain Eukaryota; kingdom Metazoa; phylum Chordata; class Actinopteri; order Pleuronectiformes; family Pleuronectidae; genus Hippoglossus; species Hippoglossus stenolepis. Next base: position 2,184,249 of record NC_061486.1, on the reverse strand, counting down.
GAGACCAATTTGCTCCCTGATTTAGCCTTAATTTGCCCTAATGACAGTTTGAGTTGGTGATGAGGAGGAGGAGAGGAGGAGGAGGAGGAGGAGGAGGAGGAGGAGGAGGAGGAGGAGAGAGTCTCCCTTTGTTATTTGTGCCTCTTGATATGAGGTTTATTCTCGGCGGACACTAGAAGCTCCTTGGTTAGATTTCATGGTATCAGGGAGATGAGCAGGCTGAGTCCTGATCGCCTGGTTGTTCAACAGGAGAGTGAAGTAATATCCTAATCAGTGGAAATTCATCATTCTCTGTTTCAAAGGGACCAACAACTGAATTCAGTCATTTTGTTACTTACACCTGAGCTGTTCCTCCTGTGTCGACGTGTCTGCCATGAAACAGGCCTGTTACTCTCAAGGTTCCTGTGGGGCAGGTGGTTCGGTGAATCCTCCACCGCTCCTCTGTAGATTTACTTTGTCTCACACTGACTCCGTGATGTAGAGATCAGGGCTCAGCGGGGCGGCGACCATCTGCTTCAGGACTCCCTGTTCTTCTGGGCTCTCTCTCGTGCTGTTGAATAAATCTGGGGCCCGTCAGGTGTCCCCCCCCGATGGTGTTGTGTGATGGATGAAAATCTAAACTTCTAACGTGCCTTAAATCTTCACATGGTTCTGTAGAATCACTCAGAAGGTCCAGACTGACAGACAGACAAACTCATTGTTATATCTTTTCTGTAGAGTTGTTTTCATTCTTTTAAGACTTCCAGTTATGTGTCAGTTACTGAGGCACAAGACAAATCTCAAAGCACCTCATCCTGTATCTTAAATAGGTCTAAAGTTTGCTGAGTATTTTCCCCCAGTGAGCAGAACATCACAGCTGGGAACAAAAACAGCCTTACGATAGTAATAAAAGCCAAAACACGATAACTCTTCAGACATTGTGAAAGTACAAAGGTCCATCACGGAATAAGTGGTTTCTGATGTCAGTGGAGACAATGAGAATGGAGATAAATGCTGAATGCTAATGCAGCGGTTGGTGCCTGCGACTCGTTCATCATCTGTAAACGAGGTGTGGCAGAGATGCAGCTCCGCACTGTAAAGGGAGCAGGAGTCCTCCTGGCAGCAGATGGGACCAACGCTTGGCTCAACATCTGAGGTTTGGAGGGAGGCAAGAGAAGATAAAGAAAACGTTTGTTTGTTGTTTTGTTTGCAGGAGCACAGAACAGAAATGTCCACGGAATTTGGTGAAAGGATGTTTTACAGGTCAGAGAAGAAACCTGGTGCGGATCCAGGATATTTTTTTCACTTTCATTGTGATGAAAGATGTTTTTATTTCCCCAGGGAATAGTTCATAGATCTTGATGAAAAGAAATCAGGCATCAGGAACAAATATCTCTGAGTGCGTGAAATTTGATGCAGCTTGATTGACTGTTGGGTCTTGTCGAAGGTAGAAACTCTATTGAGTTCCATTCTAGTTTAACTTGAGACTATGTTGAAATGCAGAAATTCATTTTACTTATTCCACAAAGCAGCCTGAGAAGGAAAAGGAGAAATCCACTGCAGATAAATATAATAAGAAACCTTCGCAGGGCCAAATACAAATATGCCAAGCTACTTACTTCCTCTGGTGCCTGACATGTCTGTTATAACTCCAGTTATAAATGGAGAAACCTCTGTCTGTCCGTATTGTGATCGGTGTCACACTTGGCCGGTGTGATGCTGAAGTTCTCAGGAAAGTTCACTTTTCTACATGTGACTGGATGTGGAGCAAACCTACCAGAGGACAGTGCAGCAGCCGGATAATGATCAGCATTCGTAAGCCAGGTTTTAAGAGAAGTGGAACTGAGCTGTGACGGCTCGTTCTACTTCCTCACCCAGATGCTGTTCGAACAGCACGAGGCGCAGCAGCGAGCTCCAGTGAGACGGGCGGACCACATGTCCTGCAGCCTGTCGGGATGTTCAGAAGCCTGGATTCATGCAAGGCCAAAAACATCAGCCCCTACCGACACGTACATTTTGAATGGGCACTGCAAGAGTATGAATAATTCACAGAAACATGAGGGCTGAGCTTGTACGTGTTCTTTCTTCCTCTCCTCTTCTTCACTGACCGGTTATTATTCAGGCCATCCATGGATTCCAGCTGATTCCAGTTTATCGGTGCACTTAGCAGCAGGTCTGAGGTTTGCTGGAACAAATTGTTTATGGAGGAGTTAATGGAAGAGTTCCAGCAAACGCAGCAGCTCACTCCTTAAGGCTCTCTTCATCAGCTCTGAGATGTGGAAGTGAGCAACATAATAAACGCTCTTTCTGTGATTTATTTTCTCACTCACTGCTTCACATGAACACCAACTCTGCACTGATACAGTATTTAGTGTGTGTGTGTGCGTACCTGCATGTGTGTACGTGCATGTGTGTACATGCATGTGCACCTACAGGAGGTTGCTAAGTAGCAACTTGTTGTTGCCAAAGCGCTGTTTGCTTTGTGCTCTTTAAGTATTCCCATGAAAGAAAGTGTGATTGGCAAAGAAAAGACTGAGAGAAAATTGGCACAAACACACACACACACACACACACACACACACACACACACACACACACACACACACACATATAGCTGTATACAGAAAACGAGGTCACTTAAGGTGCTGTCTGAAGGATTGTACTCAAAGGCAGAGTGAGAAACCAGCAGTGATGTGAAACACTAGAGAGGCCTTTTCTCATTTCTGCACAGCCGACCAATCAGCACTTCAGATGCTGTGTATACTAAACCCTTAAGGTCCCGGCCACACATGTGATGAGTCTGTGGCGAACCTTCTCCTGCCGTTCACTTCCAATCTGTGTGAGTGAGGAGGTGAATAGAACATTTGCTTCCTGTGGCAAAGCAATTCTCTGCTTAGCTTCACCGAGAGGTTTGACCGACAACACTTTCATTCATGTCAGTGACCTAAGACTGAACTCGATTAAAACCATGGACTGTAAATAAAGATGTGTGAAATGAAACTAAACCTCCCTGATTCGAAAGCTGCCATCTTGTGTTGATAACTTCATTTGGAGCCAGAGTCAGTCTCAGCTGTCAATCACGACGTCTCAACCCGTTTTTATATCATGAAACAACTTATTAAAACCAAACTTATCAGAAACACTTGAACAAACACTTATGTGATAAGAGCTACCTGAAATGACAGAAATCATCTTTTTGAGAAAAATGTATTCATACTTTTTTAGTGTTGTCCACGTCCCATCCACTAACATGGAGGAGGCAAGGTTTATGACCTATACTGCAGCCAGCCACCAGGGGGCTATTGAAACACTTTGGCTTCACTTTTGGCAGCTTTCATGTCGTCCATCTTTATTTACAGTCTCCAATTAAATCAGTAATTAGAGTCGTCGCAATCTTTAACGTTAAATTGGGCCTCAGAGATCAGACGTTAACAAAGTTATTAGTTTAAATTTTTGTGACAGTAAGTGAAGGAAAGCACGGAAATGAAAAATGAAAACTCTGAGGCACAAAGTGAGTCGAAACAAACATAGTGATGAAAACACACGGGCATCAGAAGTCTGGACTCAGTTTGATTCGAGTCAATCTCTCTGTTGAGCGGAAAACAAATCAAACATTACGACAGGAATCCATCACAGGAATCTTAAACTGGTGATAGAAAATGGTTATAAAACACTGCTACACACACATCTACACACACATCTGCACACACATCTGCACACACGTCTGCACACACAGCAACACTCACACACCAGGTGATGAGCTGAGGTTTTCTCCAAACAATCCCATGATCCTCTGGGTGTTGCTGTCATGAGGGAGACGCAGATAAAACACACACATGGAGAGATACAAGCAGCGAGAGGGGGGGGAAGGGGATACCTCAACATTTCAATGCTTTTCAATGTAGTACTGAGAAGCCTTTAGTGTGTGTGTGTGTGTGTGTGTGTGTGTGTGTGTGTGTGTGTGTGGCCCCTCCTCCTCTCACATCAGGTCATTAATCACACAAACTGGCTGCCTGCTTCTGCTAACTAACGCTGCTCAGCCAATTACAGGCCGTATAAACACACTATTCGTTTAGCTGTCGTGATGGATGGGACACACAAAACGGAAGTGGTGCGTGTCTTGTGTTGCATTGTGTGTCGGCACGTGTGCACAATGTAAACATGTATTAATAGCTCAGACTAATACCTGGTCTGAGTGCTGTTAAAGGTGGAGTCCTGATGGATACCGATGCACATAGGTAATGTAAACCACTGTATCTGGAGGTGAACGCACACACAACTATTTGCTTTCTCCTCCACATGAGTCTAATCAGGGAGTTTGCTCAGACGCATTTTCTGAACCTATCAACCTTAACGCTTATCAGCCCTTAACCACAGGAGGGAGATTCACAATGTTTGGTACTGGTGATTTGTAGTGGATCTGAAAAGCGATGAGAAACAATGGGCCTCATTAAACAACAATACATGTGTTTGGAGAAAAGGAACAAAGGACTTGTTGGTCCCCGACAAATCCAACACGTTCCTGAAAGTCACGAGAAATACATCTCTGGAAATCCAAGAAACTGATAAAACACAAACACACACAAACACACACACACACACACACACACACACACACACACACACACACACACACACACACACACACACACACACACACACACACACACACACACTATAGACTGTATATATTGCCCCCTGGTGGTTGGCTGCAGTAATAGTCATAAACCCTGTCTCCTCCATGATAGCAGATGGGACATGTACCAAACTAAAAAGGAAAACCTCTCTGTGGTTTTAGACAGTTTCTCTCACACTGATGCATGTTCACGTCTTCATGCTTCTGATGAGTCTGATTTGAACGTGTTATTTGATGATGACCTTGATACCACGGCTCACACACACACACACACACACACACCTCCAGCTCTCTCATGAACTCTTCCTGTGAGACTCCATCACAGGTCATTTCAGCTCTGGAAGTAAACGATGAAGAGTAGAAGTCTCCTGTGTGGGTGTGATTCCAGTCCACACACACACTCACATTAACAGTGGAGAAGGGGGACTCTTTCTTTGGCAGGAAGTGAAATGTGAGTTAATCCAGTTCCGCTCCACTGTTGATTCAGGTCGACTGAACCTTCACACTCAGCAGTTCACACAACAGAACAGAAAGAATGAGTGTTTTCTATTGTACTGGAATAAACTCACCTGAGACTCGTCTGCTCTGATGTTTCCCGCTTGTCGACTCTACAGCAGATGGTGTCATCATCACACGTGCACTCACGCAGACACAGGTGCATGCTGGGTTGTGGCTGTTTCCCTCCTGTCGTGCTCATTAACGCTGCTGACAGCTGGGGTTCGGCATCGATTTCCTCTTGAGGAACACTTTATAATTATTCCCTATAATTATTTACAGCAGCAAAATCTTTTTCAATGAACTTTCCCCATCTGGCTGCTGGTGATATGACAGAGGTGTCTGATGAAGGGCAATCAAATTTCCTTTAACGTGGTAAATGGGATGTGAGAGTGGCCACAGAGGGAGGACGTGGTGTGTGGGAGGAGAAACAGGAGGAGGAGGAGGGATGCTGCCTTCACGCCCGTGGCAACATTCACCATCGTTAATTTACAGTGACACAAAGGAAAGTTAAATCTTCCGATCCCAACGGCAGCTGTAAAAAAGTAATGAGGGGAAAGAACATTTCCTAGAAAGTACAAAACTCAACTTCTTTTGAAAAACGCAGTTGATGAGAAACTCTTTAGCTTCTGGACACAATCACTAAGTGTCGCCCAGCGCATCACTTCCCTCAGTCTGAAGACATGAAGGTGACCTGAGACCAGTTCTTCTGTTGACAAGGTCGTCCTGACCTTCAGAGGCAAGGATCCAGCAATGCTCCACCTCCATGGCTGTAAAGATCCTAGACAGTTGCTTTAATTACTTCCTGAATGTTTTCACAGGTTAACAGTTATCACCCTCACGTGTTGGGAGGAAGTAGGAAGTAATGGGCGGAGGGCAGCCTGTGCTTACTGCTTGCTGACCCTGTAACCGGCCAGTGGTCGTGGGGGGGCGTGGAGCTGTGAACCAATCGATTCCGTCCCTTTCGATCTCAAGCGAGGGCTCGTGTTGTGGCAAAGTTCCCTCCCGTCCAATCAGAAATGGTGTATTGAAGTCTTTTTCTCCCTCTCGGAAAAGAGTGAAGTTCAACTACATCATGCAGCATCATGTTGGCTTCAGTTCATCTCTGATTCTAAACAGACCATAATTAACAATATGAACATCAGCTGTATTGAAGAAGACTTGAAACTAGAGATTGAGACATAAACTCCTGAGGAAAATGTTTACTGACGTCACTTTCTCGTAGACTTCTACAGAAACTGACCCTTTGTTGGTCATTGGATGGAACAGAGGTTTCTGTGCAGGCTTCACTCTCTGGACCTGGACTCTACTGCATTTTAATATACAGTCTATGAGCTGCACTGAAGATTGTTTGTCTGAAAGCTCTTATCAGTAAAGTAAAGGTAGAGAGCAAAAGAGCAAGTTGTTGTGATATTCTGATCTCATTAGTCCGAGTGGTCTGATGCATCTGATCTTCAGATTAAGGCTCAAAAAGCCTCAGATACCTTTAATCTGCCTGATCAAACAAATAGTCCTTCACAAAACAAGATGCTGCTCCGAGGAGCAAAGGGAAAGAAAATGGTCTGATGATTTTGTTTGTTCTTTTTATCAGACACGTGGCAAACTAGTATTTAAGTTGTTTTAAAAATGGTAAAACGACCTCCTGCTGAAAGGTGAACTTCACACACTCTGTGTTATCTGTTTGCAGCGTTAAGAGGTTTGTGAAGGTCTGACACAGAAAGAGAGAGAGAGAGAGAGAGAGAGAGAGGACAGGAAAAGGTTGAGAAAAGCACCAGGGACACAGAAGCCTGACTCCTCCAAAGAGTTTTTCAGCCACGACTAATGCAGCCAGCTTTTCAAACTCCAGAGACCTTGCAGACAGCTCACTGTTCGAAAGTGCGTTGGAGTGGGAGGTGTCCTTGAGTCCCAGCTCTTTGAGCTTTTCCCATAAGCTTCACAACTTTCAGGTTTTCAGCCTGTTTTAACTCTGCAGGTCTGCAGAGGCTCCACGTCGTCTGGTTTTCTGTCTTTTCACAGACACGATCTGTTACATGCAGTTAAGAGGCAGCTCACTCAGAGTCAGAGTCAATTAGTCCACTGGTCTCATTTCCAGGTCCTGATCATTAGTTCCACTGCCACTCCAAACCACTGCTCCTGTTTTCTCAGCCAAAAAGAGGGGATTTCAAATGTTCCAGTTCCATTATTTATATCTTAAGTTGCTTGTAAATATTGAAAACAGATTCTAATTAGATCTGATTAGAAATGAGAGACGTCTCTTTGATGAGAAAGTCCAGAATCTACAACTAAACCCAGTTCCAGCTGCATTCAACTGTTCTTGGACGACCGTGAGGGATTAGAACGGTTTCACTGGATTTTACATGTTGTCAAGGTGATGGATCAGAAAAGACCAACACAGAGTCGTGGATCAATCATGTGTCAGGGACCTGAATGGACCAACATGGGGCCATGAGGACTTGTTGCACACGGTGGACAGATGAGGACGCTGAGTCTGCTGGACTCAATGGATTCTACATCACTGTCAGCTTGTTGACGTTTCCACCTGACGCCCCGCTACTGAAACCTCCCTGACAGCGAGCATCCATCACTCTGAAATAAGAAACAGCTCTGCAGCCTGTTCTGGATCTGACCTCTGACCTCCCCCCGAACCTGAACTGTCTCTGTTAGACACATGAAAACATCTTTACCTAGTGTGTGACTCAGTGGGAGCTAGAGAACATTTCACTCTGTTCATCCACCTTAACCTTGAGAATCACATTTAGCACTCTTATTTCTTGTTTGAACAGGTTTGGACTCGGACCCCCCTCCTCGCTCTGCAGTGGTTCAGTCCTCAGAGCATTAAATGGAGCAGTTCTTCTTTCCCAGAATCCTTTAAAAGGGATTTAAAGATTACATTTTTACACTGGAGGCAAAGACTGACATTACTTTTAAGGTGAAACAAGACTGTGTGTGTGTTTCATTTTGAATCTGAAAAGGTCTTTTTGTTTGTCAAGGATTCACTTGAGCATTTTCCGTAGTTCAATATCATACAGGCTGTTGATGTTGGGGCTTAAACTCACAGAAGAAAGTGAACCTTGAATCTGATCATTCATTCTTCACTTAATAAGACACAAACAGGGTCGTTTTCTCACAAGGCAAAGCTTTGATTCAACCCGTCAAAGTACGTTCTGAACGTTTATGGTCACAAGCTCCCGGTAGAGACTGAAAGAACGAGATCGTAGATACAAGCGGCCCAAATGGGTTTTCTCCATCAGACCGGGCTCAGCCTTGGCGATAGAGGGAGGAGTTCGGAGTTGAGTTGCTGCTCCATCGCTTCGAAAGGGGCTAGTTGAGCTGGTTCGGACATCGAATCAGGATCTGGGCGCCTTCCATTGGAGGATCCTCCAGAAGTGAAGCATATAGCTAAAGGGACATTGATGTCTGGAACAATCTATTGCAGACCTGACCTCGGATAGCAGAACAAGACGGGTGGATGGATGGATGGATGGATGGATGGATGGAGGGATGGATGGATGGATGGATGGATGGATGGATGGATGGATGGATGGATGGATGGATGGATGGATGGATGGATGGATGGATGGACGGACGGACGGATGGACGGACGGACGGATGGATGGATGGATGGATGAACCTACTGCAGAACATTTGACTCTTGTTTCCACAGTAGAACCTCAGCTGTTATTTTTGTGCTTTAATATAGTTTGAGGTTTGGTTTAATTAGGAGTTGCCGTGTTCCAACCTCTGCAACAGTGTAGAAGATGAAAGGACCTTTTCCCCTCAGTGCTCTTAAAGACTGTTCTTGTCATTGTTTCACCTCCTCTTTGTTCTTTTATCAGCTCTAAATGTGTTTTCTTCTGGAAACTGAGTTAGTGTGTTAGTGGCTGTGGAAACCTATGCTTCTGAAATTAAATCCTCAGCAGCTGCTTATTGATGTTGAACATTGATTTGTCATTTACTCTGTGATTGGTTCTCTGCAGGATAGAGATGGGGGGGGGGGTGAACGTGACCCAGCAGCTCAGACAACAACAGAGACAAAGTGTGATTCAGACAGAACTCATTAATGTGGAATATCAATGTGTATTCTGACCATGTTCAACTATTTATTCAACGGTGGATTTATCTTCAGTAACAACGAGCTCAGTTTGTCTTTAAACTTCTGCTTGGAGCTGAATGTGCAGCAGCAGCAGCAGTCGAACCTCGTTCACTTTACAGATAATGGTTCTGTATCAAAATAATGTTGTGTGATTTGAGTCCAGCAGCTGATCAGTAAACCAAGAAGACGTTAATCTTGCGTGACTCACGAGCTGCAGGTCACACAGTGGATACCTGCTTCCACTAGGGGGCTGCCGATTCTGGCAAAAATCACCATCATTATTCTGGTCAATATTGTTTGCGTTGGCACAAGATGGCAGCGTTTGTATTTGAGATAGTTTGGCTTCGTTTGGGTAGTTGGAGAAAGTGGAGATGCGTCGTCCATCTTTATTTACAGTCAACGGTTTGAGCCTTTGGTAAATCAAGGTCCATTTAAACTCTCTAGTTACTGTGTTGGTTCAAATGTGAATAATGTTCAGCTCCTGTCGACACATCAGATCTGACATCTGTGCAAAAATATTCTATTCATTTATCTGTGAGACAAATAAACGTGTCCTCACAGAACAGCCACATGTGACAGGGACAGGTTTGAATTCAGCGTCCCTCCCGGTCACCATCAACAGGAGTTGGTAAGAGCAGATCTGCTTAAAGCTCTGTTTAAGTGGCTGTTTGATGAGAGTGGGATTACAGGCTAATGAAGGCACTTACTGGAACATGCATGATGGGAGAGGAGGGATCAGATATACAGGAAGCACAGAGATAAGAGAGGGAGGACGAGACGGGAGCCGAGCAGCAGATGTGACAGTGTGGGTGCACCATATGGTCCTGTTTTTAATTTATGACAAAAGCAAAGAAAGTGGACCAGTTGTGTCTCTGCTCCGTATAAAGATGGACGAAGTGACAGCTGCCAAAAAAGAAGCCAAAGCCTCTGTATCGCCCCCTGGTGGCTGGCTGCAGATTTCTTACATTTTTGAAAGTTATATTGATATTTACAAGTTATTTTCATTCACTGACCAAACAAAACCATAAAATGCAAACATATAATCTCAAATCTTGAATGAAACATCGCAGAAAGAAGAATAATCTTATATATTCTTTCACGAGACATTAATTAACAAAGCGAATAATTCAATAAGTTCTTATCACATTGATAAATGTTAAAATGTTAATTTTTCTACAAGACCTCGGTACGACAGCAGCGACCTCCAGTCAGGACGACTGCACAGACTCCTAATAACATCGAAAGCACAAGATGTCAGCGTTGGCTTCGTTTCTGAAAAGAAATCATTTAAATGTGATTATTTACAGTCTTCGGTCGGGGCGGTTTAAAGAAACTTTGAGAAACTTTTTGAGTGAAACTGAAACGACAGTCCAAGAGTTCTCCAAAGGACTGAGAGAATGAGAAAAGTTAGAATTGGACTCTTTGAGCTGAGCTGCTCATCATCAGATGAAGGTGTCAGTTCACAGACACTTCACATCCAATCTGACGGAGCCTGACAGCCGGATCAACCCACATCCAGGTGCGACTCTTCCGAGGAGAGTTGACGCTGTAATCTTTCCCTCTTTCTCTACCTTCTACTCTCTCTCTTTCCCTCTCGCTCTCTCGCCCTCCCCCCACCTCAACACCCCCCGTGGTGATTGATTACCCCGCCAAAGCTCTCCCCTGGTTGCCATGGCAACACGCCAGGCCTGTACTCAAATGACGATATTAACACGTTTAGGACCTCGGCCCACGTTGTTGCTGCTTCCCTCCTTTTTGTTTTTGTCCTCCCTTCCTCCCACGCCCATAATTCCTCCTCTTTATTAGTTTTGTATTTACCCCTCACGTCCTCCACCTGTCATCACTCTTTCTCTCTTTATGTTGCTCCTGCTGCTTTTTCAATCCTTTGCTTTATCCCACTACATTCCTTCACTCTGACCATTTCCTGTCTTTCATGCTTTTATTATGGCATCACTCCATGTACCCTCTCTTCTTCTCACTCAGTCCATCCATCCTCTACATCTCTCTGTGGAATACTCGATGCTGCCGTCACCACCAGGACGCTGCCGTTGTGATCGTAGAGATCTTACAGCAAAGTCTCCAAAAGCTTCAGAGGATTTCATTTGAAATTTCTTCTAATAATTCATTTTTAAATATTTGGGGAGCGCAGAACATTGGATTCATTGTTAAAAGCTGAAGTGTCACTGTCACCAGTTTTCATTCAAGCAGAGATGGTTAATTCAGACTTAAGAGGAGACTCTTATTTTGAAACAGGATGAGAAACGTAGTATTTCACAAACACAAAACCTTCCTGATGCTGAATCTTTCTTCACCAGTGAGCACAATTTCCTTGTGCGGGCAAGTATCAGCTTGTATCAGCGAGGCTGCTGGGATTTGAGAGAGCTTCACCATTCACTGCTCCAGTAGCACATGTTCTCTCAGGCTGCTGCTGGTGCAGGCAGATAATGTCTGAGACGGATGTGAGGGCCGCCTGAGGAGCTGCTGAGCTCCAAACATCACGGAGCAAGGTCCGTCAGAGGATTATATGAATTATTTAGCTAAAGGCTAATACTAGAGCATACGTTGCTATGGATACATTTCCTTTTCCAATCTACAGGACTATTTCTTAAAGGTTCAGTGTGTAGAATCTAGTGACACCTAGTGGTGAAGCGTCATGTTGCAGCTGAACACCCCCCATCTCACCCTCCCCTTCCGAACATGAAGCAGAACCTGTGGGTAACACCTACGTGTAACTAATGGCATCAGTTAAGTGACAACTTTTTATTTGATTTTATATTATTTCCTCATTTCATCAGAAGGTCCCTGAAGGTCGATCTCTGCACCTGAACTCACTTCTCTGTTGCAGCTGAAATAACAAACGTTTTCATGCAGTTCATCTTTTTCATTTTGCTTCTTTCAAAATGTTCTCTCCATAGTTATGATTCCAGTTTAACCACGAAACAGTAAGAAGGCCAGAGATTCCCCTTCGCGGTGTTAACTTCTAGCCAAGCACGGTATATAATCAGAGTAACAACACTTTCACAGATGTAGAGCAGCAGTAAGAGCTGTAGGTCGGGGGTGGGACAGAGCCTCGTGGAATCTGATTGGCCACCACAGTCAGAAGATGCACTTCCCTTTAGCTTTGCAGCTGTAGCGTGGCACGTTAGCATAACACCGGCCATGTTGTGTGTCCGGAGCAGGATTGGTTATTGATGTTATGACGCACAAAGCATCAGACGAATCCACCGTCGTTGAAGCGAGGACATTTAGAAACGATTACAAAAAGGCACAAACATCCATTAAGTGACACAAAACACCCGTGGAGATGAAGAGACACAGAACTACTTTTAAGACACTAAATAAAAACAAGTGACACAGAATGACCAAAAAGAGGTGGATCCCTCCAGTGATGAGCACTGGACTCATAATGAGGAGAGGAGGAGAAAGTGCTTGTTTGTGTATGTGTCTGAATAATTGATGGACTGTGACAGTGTAAGTTTTGTAGTTTCACTGGAACCAGTTCACTTCAGCCTCTGTTCCTCGTGAGCAGCTGATAATTAGAGTCTAATATGAGACGGTCCAATAGGACGACAGCAGCCTGGAGCGACGCGTCTGAAGCTTTTTTCAGAGCAGAGACGATTTCCTCCTGACAACACGGCTCTCGTTCCCTTCCTGTTGTGTTTGGGTTCAGGCCACAGGGAAAACAGAGACACAAACAGGGAGGACACACGTGTTGTTACCCAGATTCAGACTGAAGGGAAAACCTGCTGTCGCCACACGAGCGGTCAGGGTTATCAGAGGAGACGTTGGAAAAGGTCGAGCTTGGTTTGCTGTGTAAATCAGGAGGTTTTAATACATCAACACAGCAGGAGGCCGTCAGTTCATCACAGCTGTTTGTTTTCCAGTGGACTGTGGTTGTTAAACTTGTTCAAATATAATTCTGGCATGAAAAGAAACACTGGTTTGATGGATCTACGGTACAGTCAGTTTACACATGAACCGAATATGATCATCTAACTTATTTAAGTCTGCAGCAGGAATATTGGTATTTTCACAGGACGTCTGTTAAACATTAACTTTCTTAATTTCATAATCAGAACACAGAAAGATAAACAGTCTAAGCAGCTAAAAATTAAGTTTGCAAAGGACGATATCATCCACATCTAAATAGTTAAAGGTTAAATAAAAATAACACCTGAATGAAGAAACAGTTCTTCTAAAATCATTTCTGTCGTGATCATAAGTGTAACGACGGAGAGGTTGTGCAGCGACAGAGTTTGGTAACGTTTATATGAGCAGGTGTCTCCTCTGAAACGGGCAGATGGAGAGAGAGAGAGAGAGAGAGAGAGAGAGAGAGAGAGAGAGAGAGAGAGAGAGAGAGAGAGAGAGATGAAACGAGAGGAAGGAGGAGAGAGGTGGAAGATTAAGGGCCGGTGCTCATAGCGACGGAAACAGGGTTCAGTCCATCTGTCCATCCTTTGGTTTCACACTGAGGTCTAACACTCACCGTTTGGCATGCACACACACACACACACACACACACACACACACACACACACACACAGTTTTGTTGCCAAAATATATTATACACAAATATCCAACTTCATTTGGCTTCTGTCAGTGTGTGTGTGTGTGTGTGTGTGTGTGTGTGTGTGTGTGTGTGTGTGTGTGTGTGTGTGTATTAGCCTCAGGTTTGAATGACATAAACAGTCTTAAACCTTGTGTTGTCAGCCTCTTCCTCCCTGAAGGCATCGCTGCAACTCAACATGTTTTCCTCGTCCTCTCTCTCTCTGACACAATCCTCCCATCATTATCTCTCTCAGATGAAGTTGTTTTCATTGCCTGTTCTGAGGGAACATTTAAAAAGTTGAATCAAAGACAGAAAATTCTCCCTAACCCTAATTTCCCATCATTAAAATAACCCCATACCTTCTCTTTTCTTTACCTCCCCTCAGTCTCTCCATCTCCATCTGTCCTTCCTCTTCATCTCTCTCTCGTAACCTTCCTCTCTCCACCTGTTCAGCTCCTCTTTTGTTTTGCTGTTTATCTGTGACTCACCACAGTGAATCATGTGCCCGGGTCTCTGCTGAACAGCGTCATCTGCAGTGAATCACACTTTCCTCAAACTTTAAAAACAGATTTCTGTCTATATATGACAATACTGAAGGTTTAAATGGAGCCACTTGACTTCTGAGTAATATTCAAGGACCAGTGGACGTTGTCTTGTGTCAAATGAGCAGTGAAGACCAGGTTTTGTCCATAGAAAACATGTCTCTTGTTAACAGGGGGCTTGTTGAAATGGATTTGACATTGAAAAGTATTAAAAGAATGGTTCATGTTTTGAATGTGTGTATTTTGCTTCTTTTCAAAAGGACAGCAAGGTGTGTGTGTGTGTGTGTGTGTGTGTGTGTGTGTGTGTGTGTGTGTGAGAGCTTTGACTGATCTTAAAACTCTGATTCCTCCTCTTCAGTTTGTCTTTTTCCTCTCGTTTATGAAAAGTCAAACAGCTTCAGGAAACATTTCTCTGCTGAAGTAGAGACATGTCCACTCAGGTGAACGTGTCTCAGCTTGTCTCAGAATTCTTTGAGTTCTCTGGTGTTTGATCTGTTGTGTTTTCACTGTGTCACAAACTCATTTGCTTTCTTCTCTCTCTCTTTCTCTCTCTCTCTCTCTCCCTGCAGGTGAACTACTCGCACCACCCTCAGCTCGACCAGCGCCTCCCCCTCCCACCTCCCTCTTCCTCAGCCTGAGCCCATCGTCCTCTGCCTCGCCGGTTCTCGTGGGAACCGCATGCAACTATGTCTCTCCTCGCCTCACCCACCCCCTTCCTCCTCCTCCTCCTCCTCCTCTTCCTCCAGCAGCTGCCTCCCTGTCAGCCGGAGTCCGAGCGCACTGAGCCCAGCGTTGACCCCAGCCTGAGAGCGGTCACGCCCTCCATGTTCCCCTCTTCACATCCGTCCGCCAAGCCCCATGTTAATAACAGCATATCCAGAAGGAGACAGAAGTGTGAGGAGCCGACGGTGTGCCGGCCCGGCATCGTGCTGCCCGTCTGGAAGCCCATCCAGCCGGGGCTCGGACACAAGGTGGCCAGAGCTGTGGTCTACTTTGTGTCACTCATGTACATGTTCCTGGGGGTGTCCATCATCGCCGACCGCTTCATGGCGTCTATAGAGGTCATCACATCGCAGGTGAGAGCGGCTGAACGCAGTAATACACTGGTGGTGGTGTCAGCGCCACAAACATGGAAGCTTCAATTTGACTTCCTTCACCTTCGATCTGTTGATTTGTTAATGTGAAGTATTGAAAAAGCTTGTTTTGTCCCTGCACCACAAACTGTGTGGTGGCTACACAGCCTCTCCGTGGTTCTGCTGGATGTCAGAAACCTCCCTTTCACTCGTTTCTCCTCTAAATACCACAAATAATCTTTAAAGCAGCAATTCCTCACATCTGAGACTCTTGAACGAGTTCACGTTCAGCGCTTTGCTCTTTAAATTAAATCTAACAGATGTGATTAATAGGAATTGTTTGAATATTTGATTGAATATTCACATCCTTGAAAATTGGATTTCAATTTGCTAATTGAATCTCTTCAGTTGATTAAGAACTTCCTCTTCCAGAGGAAAGGCAGTGTTGCAGGGTAGCGCTCATAAAAGCTTGAAATAAAGAGGCCAGGTGGAATTCTGTTTCTCTTTCTTCACAACACTGGAAAGTTGTTCTCTCAGTTTTAATTAGCACCAGCTATCAACACTATAATTAACTATAATTATGTAAAGTATTAGTATAAAAGCTTATTAAAGTGACTCAGCCTCTCATTTGTTTAACCATCTGAAAACCAGCCGGCAGGAGATTGTTGTTTACACGATATGTTTAAATGAAAGTAAAATACAAACTACAGTAGTTCGAACATTTGTTCTTTTTGCAGCAGGAAGTTTGTTTGTTTACGTTTGTGAGGATGTTTCGTTACGTGCAAAACATGTTGATCACGTATGGTGGCGCCAGAGAGCGGCAGGAGAGCAGCAGAGATCAGGGGCATATGACAAAAACTAAAAAGATGTACATCGTTAAAATAGTTTTTGTAATTGTGGAGTGTTGAAATAATAGCTAGACGGGATTAGAGATGGTTCTGACTCCTTCACGTCCAGAAAAAGTGGAGTTTACTGACTTACATAACCTTTTAGCTTGTACAGATTTTCTGGAAACATGTGAGGATTCTCCAAGACAAAACCCGATGTAGACATTGGCAGAGTTCACAGATGAACTTGTGTGCACAGCTCACGCTGCAGTAAATCCAGCGCGCTGTATCTTCGGCTCTCAGACGCCTGTAGGTGTGTGTTGTTTGCAAATTGACTCACACGATGCTGACTGTGCAACAAGCAGCTAAAAGTAAACCTGCATCATGTTAATCCGTTTATAATGCAGTGTACTCTGGTCTGTGATTAAACCATAAATGATTTATTGTAGTGTGTCTGATGAGAGGAAGTGATGCTGCCAGTCAACGTCTCTGCAGCGTCATCTGATCAGTTTCCTTCGAGGGGATTAGGCAGATTTCCCTCTTTATCATTCGTCCTTTGTGATGGTGGAGTCGACTCTGGAAACAGACACACAGAGTTTACAGAGCTGTGTTGTTTGTTTACCCAGGAGAGCTGTTGTCTGTTTGAGCTGAACACAGCAGAGATTACTGAGGTGGACTCTCTCGCTCAGACAGAGTGTGAGTGTGTGTGTGTGTGTGTGTGTGTGTGTGTGTGTGTGTGTGTGTGTGTGTGTGTGTGTGTGTGTGTGTGTGTGTGTGTGTGTGTGTGTGTGTGTGTGTGTGAGTGTGTGTGAGTGTGAGTGTGTGAGTGTGTGTGTGTGTGTGTGTGTGTGTGTGAGTTGTCCGAGACGGCCTGTAATGGTTCGGGTAGTGAGGTTCTGCTGTTTTAAGCACTTTAGAGAAAGAAAGGATGAAGCCTGGGAAGTTTGAATGGAGGCTCTAGTTCAACGTGAGGGAGGAGGAGGAGGAGACGTGAAGGTCGAGAGGAGCGAGAGAAGAAGGAGAAGAGGAGGAATGATGGAGAACACACTCATGCACAGAGACTGTAAATAAAGATGGTTCACATGACGGCTCTCTTCATCCGCCCTGGTGGCTGGCTGAAGTAAAGGTCATAAACTCAGTCTCCTCCATGTTAGCAGATGGGACATGCACCGGTTATAGAGATTTGACATCCATCTTTATTTACAGTCTTTTTTTAACTTGATGGCCGACCAGTGTCTTTCCATGTGCAGTTGTTGTGTTCTCCCAGTGTCTGTGGTTTTCTCCCAGTAGCTTCAAGACGTGCAGCTAAAGGCTGATTCGTGCTTCTGTGTGGAAGCTACACTTTAAGTGTAAAGTTTGCCAAGTTTGATCTATAACAGTTTTTTATTCTGTAACCGTATGAAGGTTTTCTAATGTTCTTTGCTCCAGTGCAGCGTAAACAGCAGAAATACATTTTCAGGTCACATTTACATAAGTTAAATACCATAAATAGACCTGCATGTATTTGACTGGCCTCTGCTGGGGGGTGCTGGTGCCGGATGATGTCACGTGGCAGTGACATCATCGAGGGTTCATCATCTTTTCTTACTGGACCAACCTCATTAAAATGAATCATGAATCACTTTGTTCGTTCACTTCAATACATGAAGTTCTTAATGGCAACAAAGCAAAATGAAAGGCTTAATGGATAAAGGAGTGTGTTCATCCATCCTGTTCAAGGTCAGTGTCTGATTGTGTATCTCACAATCCATCACTGCTGCAGCCCCAACAGCACCTCAGTTACTGACCCTGTGTGTGTGTGTGTGTGTGTGTGTGTGTGTGTGTGTGTGTGTGTGTGTGTGTGTGTGTGTGTGTGTGTGTGTGTGTGTGTGTGTGTGTGTGTGTGTGTGTGTGTGTGTTTGGACCAACAGGAGAAGGAGGTGACCATCACGATGCCAAACGGGGAAACATCTGTGGCAACGGTTCGAATCTGGAATGAAACTGTTTCCAATCTGACGCTCATGGCTCTGGGCTCCAGCGCTCCAGAGATACTGCTGTCTGTTATAGAGGTACACACACACACACACACACACACACACACACACACACACACACACACACACACACACATACACACACACACACACACACACACACATAGAAACACACTCTCACACTTGATAATCATTTAGTTTAACTCTCTAAAACAATGACGTCTCATTTCTTCTTTCAAATAGTGAACTGTTTATTTATTCAGTCGTACGACGCTCACTCACACTCTGCCCCCTCCAGGTGTGCGGTCACGGCTTTGAGGCTGGCGAGTTGGGCCCGGGAACCATCGTTGGCAGCGCCGCCTTCAACATGTTTGTGATCTTGGGGATCTGCGTGTGGGTGATCCCCACCGGCGAGACCCGCAAAATCAAGCACCTCCGGGTGTTCTTCATCACGGCCTTCTGGAGCATCTTCGCCTACATCTGGCTCTACCTCATCCTGTCCGTCATGTCGCCGGGCGTCGTGGAGGTGAGACAGACTCAGAGAGGGAAGACGGGATGAGTGGGGGTGCTCGTCAGTGCAGGTCACACAAAGGCAGCAGGAGCACAAATAGACTTTTATCTGACAGGTCGTTTAGTTTGATTCAGATTCCACTTTATTGATCCCGAGGAGGTGAATTCATTCACAGCTTACCTGTTCCCAAGCGCACAAACAGCATCAATCAATCAATCAATCACATTTAATTTGTAAAGCCTATATTCACAAATCACAATTTGTCTCATAGGACTTAACAAGGTGTGACATCCAATATGATACGTGTCACAAAGCACAGGTCAACAAACAGACAGAGCTCGGTGAAGGACATCAAGATAAAGATGAAGGAGGTAAAATCAATAGCAATAAAAAGACAATCTTTAGATAATAACTACACATTTGTTACATGTTATCATGTGGAAAGCACAGTAATATCAAATGACTGTCTGAGTCTAGTAGTCCGATCGCAGAGGGAATGAAAGGATGGAGAATCGGTCAGTTCTCCTCGGAGGTTCATGATAACGGCCTGAAGGCATCACTGTGAACTCATGAGACTGAACATGAGGTCGGCTGATCATTTGGGCAAATTCACTTCAAACTGTGGCTTCATCTTTTCTAAATCCCCCAGAGTGCGTCCAACTCAGGAGGAAGTGATGTTTTTACCACGGTCTTCATTCAAACATGATTGTGAGAATGTGTGTGTGTGTGTTTTAGGTGTGGGAGGCCCTCGTGACCCTGCTCTACTTCCCAGTGTGTGTCCTCCTGGCTTGGATCGCTGACCGCCGCCTGCTCTTCTACAAGTACATGGGCAAGCGTTACCGCGCCGACAAGCGCCACGGCATCGTCGTGGAGACCGAAGGAGACCTGACACCCAGCAAGGGCGGCATGGAGATGATCATAGACGGCAAGTTCCCGCCGAGAGGGGGCACCGTGGTCCCTGCAGAAAACTGCGGGGGAACTCAGGACGGCGCGGGAGGCGCTGCGGCCAATAACGTTGGTGCCGCAGCCATGGCAACGGGAGCTGGGGGCAACCTGCCCAACTCCAGCAGCATGGTGGTCAATGCAGAGAGCAGCAAGGAGCTGGACGAGAGCCGCAAAGAGGTGAGAGGAGGAGAGGGAGGGAGTCATGTTGGAGAGGAAACTACTTTTTCTTTAAATTTCTAAATCCATCTCTACAGATTTCCGGGGGTTTGGCCTCATCTCAACCTCACTGGGGTTATTTCAGTCAAAGTGAAACCTGAATACACTGTAATTTAAATGTGTGTTATCTGTCAACAATTATAAAAACAATTTAAGTAATTGTGTTATTTTAGGAAAGATTTCCAAAAACAAAAGATGAATAATAAAAATGACAAAATGATCAAAATGATGTTTTGCAGTCTCCTGTCACATCAAACTTCTCTGGGACTTTAGACAGTCCAGGCTGGTTTGAGTGACAGATCAGATGGAGAAACACTGCACAGCACTTTGTAACATTGAGATATGAAGTTATGAACTTTATATGAACTGTGATAAGTTATATTTTCTGTCTCAGCAATCACGAGGTAAAAGGCAGAAGCTCAGTGTTTTAAATGTGCTTTAGACGCATGATCCAGATTATACTTTTCTCACAGTTAAATAAACTTCAGTCAGACACGACAGGTAAATAATCCTCCTCGTGATTCTCCCACTTATATGAACCCAGAAACATTCAAAACCTAAAAGCATCACTGGTTTGTGCAGAACATGGATTTGTATTCAACACCAGACGTTTTAAAGAGAAGTGATGTGAGAGAAAATTAAGTTTTTGATTGACACGTGCGCTGTAGATTCAAATAAGTGGAATTTCATATCAACCAGTGTAATAACTATGATCCTGTGTAATTACAATGAGAAAAGTTTTCATGTTTCAACTTCATTTTCTGCCTGTTAAGCTGCAGATATATATTTTTTATATGAGTAATATTATAACGCTTGGAAGTCATTTGCGAACAGGAAGTGTATTTGAGGGTTGGAGGATTTTATGAAGTGAGGCTTGAAGCTGAAGCACAAACTGCTGCAGGGACTGGTGGTGCAGTGAATGTTGATACTGCTGCAGTGGGTGTGTGTGTGTGTGCAGTGGGTGTGTGTGTGTGCGTGCAGTGGGTGTTTGTGTGCGTGCAGTGGGTGTGTGTGTGCGTGCAGCCGTGTGAGCTGTCACTCTCTGATCGTGTCTCTCTCTCCTGCAGGTGATTCGTATCCTGAAGGAGCTGAAGCAGAAATATCCCGACAAAGAGCTGGACCAGTTGGTGGAGCTGGCCAACTACTACGCACTGCTGCACCAACAGAAGAGCAGGGCCTTCTACCGCATACAGGTAACACACACGCACACACACACACACACACACACACACACACACACACACACACACACACACACACACCTAAAACTCACACCAGCCTCGTTTGTTTCAGACTTTTCAGTTTAGTCTCAGCGTAGTTAGTTAGTTAGTTAGTTAAAGTATCAGGTGTGAAAGGTTCCCTGATAACTAATGTGAAGTTCCACTCTCCTCTGTGTCCCTCAAGGCGACGCGCATGATGATCGGAGCCGGTAACGTCCTGAAGAGGCACGCGGCCGACAACGCTCGCCGCACAGCTGTGGTGGACGAGGAGGCCCCGGAGGACGACGACCTGGGGATCTGCAGCCGCATCTCGTTTGAGAGCGCCCACAGTCAGTGCATGGAGAACTGTGGCGTCCTGACACTGGCTGTCGTCTGCCTAGGTACAGACACAAATACAACATGAGTTCACATCAATCACAGAATGAGCATTGCACTTAGTGACGTTGCTGTAGTTTGAAAATGAAAAGTCAGGTTATTCAGTCAAACATGCTCTTCTGGTTCAGGAAGCCGGGATCATGGGTAATATCCACAGTTCAGTTTAGTTCAGTGGGACGACACAGTCAGAGCTCGACACACTGTGGCTGCAGGGGGCGCTGTTGCTCAGTAAAAGTTACATAGTGAAGCTTTAATATTTCGTCAATTCACGGCTTTGTGTTAATAATGTAACGATGATGGTGATGAGGTTTTGGTGTCTGAGGTTTGATGAGGTTGATCTAAACCTGAACAGTGAAGTACTTTGGTTCCTTGACAAGAGAAAACATCATTATTTTGTAAATGTGTGATTTTATTCTCAGGGAATAACAAACGTATCAGTGTTTCTCTCGTACATTAGTGTAACTGGATACAGTCCTGAGCCGTGTTCAGCGTTGTTCTGCTCTGTCTCCGGGGTTCAGGCGGTCTGGGAGAGAACACCTTCTACGTAGACTACAGGACTGAAGATGGTTCAGCCAACGCCGGCTCAGATTACGATTACAGCGAAGGGACATTGGTGTTCAAACCGGGAGAGACACGCAAAGACATCAAGGTGAGTGAAGATGAGGAGGAAGATGAGAAGGAGCAGTATAAACACTGTGGTAAACTAAAGGAAGAAGCAGATCAACCAGGAGCTGGTCCCTGAACCCCCCCTCAGCTGGGTTTGACTATTAAAAGATTCATTCTGCATTTTGGAGATGAGATGAGACTTAACGATGCCTGTGGGTGAATCTTTTTTAATACCAAAATCTGGTTGAGGAGGAGATCTGGGCTGAGACAGGTTTCACTTCATGGAGCTGCTTAACATGCTGCTTCTGTATAACCTGCTGTGTGGCTGCAGAATCAGTGAAGGATATCGGAGTAAATCAAAGTGAAGGGAAAGAAGAGGTGAAGAGATAATGAATGAGAGTCGCAGCAGGAGGAACAGAGAGAGGACAGAAACCCTGAAAGGTCCCTCAGAGATGACTCCTTATCTCAGCACGTTAAACACATCAGTTCACCCAATGTAATGAAGGACATTGGTTGAGTGGTTCTTGTGTAATTCTGCAGACAAACAGATACAAACTGAACCTCCTGCTGCTAATTTCTGTTGCTACTGAGTTAGCAGCTAATTCCTGAAAGGCCCCTCTGGTCTTTTAAACATGAAAGATTCACTTACGTGTTACGAGCTGTTCCTGAAAGTCTGAAGTGAAAAACTACAAGTAGAAGAAAACTTGGATTTGTTTGTTTTCTTAAACGTGATTTGTCCTTTAATTCATTCATTTCAAAAGAATAACAATTCATTAAATCCATTACAATTTCGAAAAAACTAGTTTAATACATGATTATTTGAAAATAGCTTAAATACTGTAATCTTTGTAAATGATGCAACGTTATGCAACTTTCATTCTGCACTAATCAAAAGCCATCTGGTACTTCTAATATTAAACAATTCAATGAAACATATGATATACTACTAACACATATTTAAAACAAAATACTGAAATCTGAAAAGAAGGTAGAACGTTAGATCATTATCCAAATGAGCAGCAGTTCATCTGGATCAGTTAAAAGTTCAATGTCTTTGTTACAAATGAAAACTTAACTTGTCAAGATGTACAGATTTAGCTACTGATGGACAGAGGCCTGAATCTACTTTGCTCAGTGCACTAGGAATTAAAAGGTTGAGACCTCGGAGGCCGGGAAGTCTCTCCTCAGATCCAGAGTTTGATAAGTGGAGACTCGTGTAATCGAGGAGTCGCACATAAGAAGCGTGGAGAAGAAAACTGTATAAATCAACATGAAGGAATGGATGGAGAGACGATGAATGAGTAATTTTACAAAGGTCAGTGTCATCCGTTCCGACCGCACACCAGTGGGTTTCATCGATTGCTGTGCCAGAAATAAAACCAATTAAACTCCCACGTCTCACTCGCCTGCCAGACGTCTACTCTCAGCGCAGCATCATCTCCAGTGTGTAACCGTCACGCAGCCTTCACAGGCGCCGCTGATTTAACAAAGGGACGCCGCTGACAGGACATCTGAAAGCTTTGTGGTGATGGAGAGTCGGAGGCAGTCGTTCTCTCGAGTCGCAGAATGAATCTAATGTTGCATTGTTTGTATCGTCTCATCAGAAGGTAACAGAGCAGTTATTCACGTCTAGAAATATGAATGTAGATAATAATAGACTGTATCTTTAAACATAAAACATGTGTGAAAACCACAGAGTGTAAATCAACGCATCTACTTCTCCCAAAAACATAACCTCTTGGATGCAGGTGCCGCCATCTTGTGCTTTTGACGTCATGTGATTGATGAGTGGAACCATGGCAGCAGGGCTCCGCCCACACCTACACTTAGCCAGTCACAAGTCTCAGTCTCAGCTGTCAATCATGACGATTTTCATAAATTAGTGGGGTGAAAATCTCGTTATAAATTGTGTATTGAGGCGTTATCCGAAAAATGAACACGTGAACATCAGTGTGATGTGTACTTGGATTGTTTATGTCCGTGTCCCATCTGTTTACATGGAGGAGGCAGGGTTTGGGAGGCAAGATGATTTAGCTTCTTATATATATATCGTCCATCTTTATAGACAGACAGAAAAAGATAGATAGTCTCTCATTAGCATATCTCATTTATAAGTCAGCTCTTTTCTTCATCAGTATTAATTGCTCAGCTGTAAATGTCAAATAATGAATACTCGTCAAATGGTTGAATACATTTAATGCATCAGGAACTTTTCTTCCTCGAGGCCGCGTCGCAGGGAACGTTGTGCTTGAAGTGAGAATTGAATGAACTGTCTGCTGATGCAGCGACGGTCTGAGCTGCATCTCAAGTGGCCACATTGACCCGATCAGCCGCAGAGACAAGAGAGAGTCAATTATACAATCCTCCGGCTCGCTGCTGACACCGGGATGCAGGAGACTTACTGTTGTTTCACTGGATTAAAGGAAGCCTGTTAACCTGCTTCCTCCCTGAACAAGTCGTAGTCATTTCATTCCTTTATTCATTATGATTAGGAATTCATCATGAAAGCCTCGACTTCCAGACGTATCACAGCGTCTGATGCATCCCTCTTCAGATTGCAGTTGGCTGTAGTTTGGCAGGTTTAAGGTAAAACGTACTCACCCTCACCTCTGTGTTGTGACCCTCCTGGACACGGGGACGTCTGGACACATGGACACATGGCAGGAAGTGGGTCGGGCTCATTGGATTTCAGCAGCAGTCGAACCGGCCATCTGTCGGCTAATGCACGATGGCATGATCGGATCAAAACAATCACCGAGATGGTGACTGGAGCCTCTGTTTATCTGTCTGCTGAGGGAGAAGATGGCCGGCTGTCAGTCTGCAGCACAGACACACACACACACACACACACACACACACACACACACACACATCACACACACACACACACATGCACACAGACACAGGCTTGCTCACACAGAAAATACATATAGCTTTACACCACCTGATGCTGGATACTGGGTTTTCTGTAGAAATATCAAATTGGCGAT